>NW_012267315.1:7278606-7281244 GCF_000151885.1 Dipodomys ordii
AAGGAGGGGTCTGCAATGCTTGGTAAGAAATGTACGCATTATCCTGCCCATGCAATTGTAACCCCTCTGTACAGTATGTTCACAAATAAAATTAAATTAAATTTAAAAAAAGAATGTTTTGATTTAAAAAAATCTTTACCTAGTTAGATGTGAAGAAACCCTTTCAAATACATTTTTAAATGTTAAATAAAGCAGGATGCCATAATTTTAGTTATAATGTGATGCTTTCCTTACTGAGACATAAAATGAGCATGCCTTTTAGGATTTGGTGGGATTAAAGTTCCAAGATCTAAGCATTTACTTAACAATAGTCATGTCCTCAACATGAGCCTATGACAGGCAAAATCCTGAGCCCTCTGAATTTCTAATCAAAGACCCCATGATTACTTTGGGCACCTTTTCTTTTCTTGTCCTCCTGAATGAAAAACCTTCCCCCTAGATATCAAGTACTGCTGAATGCCTGGTGCAGATCAGTTCTCAGGAAGAATCTTGTTCCTTTCTTCTTTCTGGGGGACAAATGACATAGAAAACAAGAGAACACACCTTCTGTGGGTGCTTGTATTTTAACAATGGGAGTACAAGGCTCCTTTGGGATGGAATTTCAGGTGGAAGAGGTTGGGTTAAAGGTAAGAACAGAGTACTCAACTCACTACTCCTTGGAATCTGGCCCCCAAGGAAGGTAGGAGTATGAAGGAAAAACACAGAAGGGAATGTTTGGATTTGCAATAGAATCAAGTTTCTTAGGACGTTAATTAAGCCACATGTTGGGGAGATAGGTACATGGGAAACAAATGTAGAAACTATGCATCAATAGTAGAATGAATAAATTGTGATTTTGACATGTGTTTATTGATTTTCATCCACAGTTCCTGGCTTTAGCTCTCTCCCCAAGGCTGGTTATAAAACTCTATTCTTTCCCTGCCTGTAGTTGGCCATAAAGAAATATTCTGACTTACATGAATGACCCATTGTCATTCCAGAAGGGTCCTGTCCCCTACCTAAAGGAAGGAATGCTGTGGAGAGAAGCCAAGAAGAATCTGAATAGGAGAAACAAGCTTTACTGGGATTTTCCCATGAAGTCTGAGCAATGAAGTCTCCATGACTCAACTTGAGAGCCTAACAATAGCTGAATGTAAACCTTCTGGAAGGGTGGTGCGACTGGAAAAGACTAAGCTCTGTGCCTCTTCCTTACACCTTCCCCTATGAACCTCTTCATCTGTATTCTGGTGACATCCTTTACAACAAACCACTAAGCATGAATCCTGTGAGCCACTTGAGCAAATTAATAGAACTCAAGGAGAGTTGTGGGAACCCCAATTTATAGCCAGATTGTCAGAAGCACAAGGGACGTAGCCCAGGGCGTCAAGTGGCATTTGAAGTGAAAGGGACGACCTTGTGCAACTGAGCCTTCAACCTGTTGTACCCAGGTAAATAGCTTCAGAATTGAATTAGAGGACACACTGACTTGGTCTGTGGCTGCAGAACTGACTGTTTACTGGTAGGAAGAAATACCCACATATTTTGAGGTCATGGTGTTGATTGTGGTGTGAAAACATGGGAAAATAATGCTATTTGCTTTTGCATCAGAGTGGGCTTTTTTCCCACAAAACAAAATATGGTATAGCAGAGAAAACTCACAAGCCAAAGTACATGCAAAAATGCATGAATTCATACAGAACATTGAGCCAAAGAATCTGGATACAAAAACATAAAGAGTACATGATTCTTTCTATAAAGAAAAAAGATGGGGAAAGTGAATGGTGTTATTTTTAGTTGAGATTATGGTTCCCCTGGGCCAGAAGACTAAACAGGGACCAGCCAGAGGTATGAGAAAAGCATTTGGGATGCCTAAAATATCCCATTTCTTCATCTGGCATTGGCTTAGGAAAATATGGCAGTGCTCAGATTAGGATAATTCACCAAGCCGCATACTTACAGCATGGGCACCTTCTGTGTTATGTATGCTATTTGTCAATTTAAAAATCTGTGAAAAGGGAAAGTTTCTTTGAATTACTGAGACTGAGGATAAATTCAAGTTGGCTACCACATTTAAAAGAAGGAGACCATACAGATTCATTAACCTCCATTTTTATAGCCTGCCTGAAACCATGTCCTGGACAAATGATATACTGAAATATGAAATAAAGGTTTGCACTGAAAACATTACAGGATGGAATAGGAGAAACCCTACGTCTCCTTGGCACAGGCTGAAATTTTCTTAATAGAGACCCAGAAATACAACAAATCAAAGAAAGGTTGGACAAATGGGATTGCATGAAATTACAGAGCTTTTGTATGGCAAAGGACATAGCTAGCAAGATCAATAAAAAGCCCACGGATTGGGAGAAGATCTTCACGAGCCATACAATGGACAAGAGTCTCATGTCTAAAATATACCTAGAACTCAAAAAATTAAATCCCCAAGAACAAATTCTCAAAGAAACAACTACCCAATACATAGATGGGCTAAAGACTTAAAGAAAAACTTCTCTGAAGAGGAAAGAAGGATGGCCAATAAAAGAAATGCAAATCAAAACAACCTTGAGATACCACCTCACCCCAGTTAGAATGGCTATAATCAAGAACTCTAATAACAACAGATGCTGGAGGGGATGTGGACTGAAGGGAACCTTACTGC
>NW_012267315.1:7281294-7286194 GCF_000151885.1 Dipodomys ordii
TGAAAATACTGTACAGAGGGGTTACAATTACATGGGCAAGATAATGAGTACATTTCTTATCAAGCATTGTTGCCTCCTCCTTTGTTTCCCCTTCCCATCTGGGTCTTTACTTAAGAAGAAGCTTTAACTCATGCCTATGAGCCCTAGTATTTCTATCTCTTCCTGAACTATTTTCATGGTATCTGTATGCTCATATTTCTCCTTTTACTCTCATCTTTCCCCTCCAGCCTCTACATGGGTGGGTGCATCTTTCCAAGCTCCAAACATCTGTGCAATAGCCACTGTAGACTTCAGGCAGATGTGACCCAAGGATATCTTCGAAGTGGAACACATCATCACCCTCCTAAAAAGGGGAAAGCTAGACAATGTGTACATGTGGAGTTGTCAGCAAAGAAACATATAATGGTGACTCTATGAAGAAATCTAAGACATAAAATTTTCAGTTGGGTGCCAATGGCTAGAGCCTGTAACCCCACCTGTTCAGAAGGCTAAGATCCAGGGGATTATGATTGGAAGCCAACTCCGGCCGAAAAAGCCAAAACATCCAGCTAAAGCCCAGGCTGATGGCATGGCTCAGATAGAGCACAAGCCCAATAAGTGTTAGATTTGAGTAAAAATTCCAGTATCAGCAAAAGTTATTAATGTAAAATAGTTTTTAAAAGACTGTACAAGATAGGCAGTTTATCACCCATGTTCATCCTGTCTAGTACTGTTTTTTGAGACCTTGATTTGATAGGCATTTATATTACTAACTAATAGATGGATACCTGCTAGACCTGCACCCTATAAAAATGTCCTAGCTAGGTATAACACAGAGTTTACTTCATTCAAGATACCAACAAGTGCTTGACGTTGGCTTTTTCCTGAGACTTACCCATGAAGTTGGAACTGTAGCCTTATCAAAGAATCCAGGTGCCATTTCCTAAAAATAGTTAGGTATCTACCTGATGGAGACTCAAAAGAAAAACTCCAGTAGAGGTCTGCAAAATCCTATACACTGCAAAGGAAACCATGAATTTAAAAATCTCCTTATATCACATTTAAATGTTTTGATTTGCCAAAAAAAATTTAATTGCAAAAACATACTCTGACATTTAGCTCAATTCTGGGGGGGGGGGAAGTACAATATATAGTAAATAATCTGATAGACGTAATTCAACTAACCAATTTCCTATTCATTATTAATTCCAATTAGATATAGTCTATGGCATTAAAAATAATACCTAACACATATTGAATCTTTAAAATAATCTATTTTAATAACCACAAAGAAAAAATGAGACTAATGACTTAACTTACCGAAGACAAAATACAAACATAAAATTTAGTATCTTCGGTCTCTAGTAAAGAATGTAAATGAGCATGACTTAACAGTTTTCAAGGATCACTTCTATAATCATTCCTGGAACTGATAAAGAAATGTGCAGATGAGCACATTCATGCACACCTGGAGCAATTAGTGTTGGTCTGCTTTTCTAGAGAGCATCTTAATGTCTTTATGCAAAAGCACACCCATTTAACGCTCCTTACTTCAACCCAGTCAAAGTCAGACAACTCTCCATATTGCAGGTCTTACCTGAAAATTACTATTAGTATCATCATAATTGTCTCTTGAGGAGTCTAATTCTGACCTTGAAAAGTCACTGAGTTCAGGACTCCCCAAATACAAACTCTCCAAATAGAGAAGTTCTCCCTGTCTGGCCTCCAGCCCCAGGTCATTATGTAGTAACCACGGTTGCAGACTTCCCTCTCCCTCTTGCGGTTGCAGTTTATTGAAAATAAATTCATCCTAAGTCATGTTCCTGCCCCTACATTCACATTTAGAATGCCCTGTAGATCCAGGCCATTGCTTCTAGGTGGTCAGCCTAGGTTAGCACTACTTTGAATTGAGAAGCAGGGGCTTACATGGCCCAGAGCTTGGGAAACAGATGCATTAAGAATTCACCCAAATCTGTGGCTAAGAACGTGGGGCAATCCAGCCCATGGCAAGTGTTTGATAAACAAAATCAGTTTAGGAGCCAGGAGGAGAGGAAAGTGGTGGGTAGGGATCAGCAAGACAGAGACAGCTCTGGGTGTTGCCCAGGGAGTTCTCATTTCACTCCATTCATTGCCTGTCATTGTTCCTGATTACAGTTTTTGCTCCTATCCATCTCACATCCTTACATTAATCCTTCCAATTTGGGGCAATTTTACTACATTGTGTTTGCTAATTTCCCATTTAGAGCAACATGGAGGCAGGTTCCTATGGCTTCCTGAGTGGCTCAGAAGCCAGCTGAGTAGTCAAGACATGGGAGTTCTTTGCTTCTAGAGTCTGCCTTTTATAAAGCAGCATTAGCTTTATATTTGAAAGAGAAGCAGAGCAGCTGCTTCCATGGAGAAACAGGGCAGTCAGGACAAAAGAAACAATATAACTCAGATGCAGACATTGAGGGCAGAAGTGCCTGCTTTCTATTTATCTCTTTGCCTTATTAGGCTGAACATCACAGGAGGTTTTCTTTGTTGCCTCCTATAAGAAATAAGGTTAATAATAGAGGCTTATGAACAGTCTGGCAAGCCACAATGGCTACCTGTCCACTATGCCTTTGGAATAAACTGCTGCACTACCCAACTGGCAGTACCAAATATTTACACCTCTGGGTTATGGTTTGGATACATGTTCCTCAATAGACTTGGTGCTACTGGGAAGTGGCAGAATATTTAAAAGGTGGAACCAAGTGAAAGACAGTCAGGTCATGTAACTTTGAAGAGGATATTGGTGACCCCCTGCTCTTCCTGTCTCTCTCTCTTTTTGTTTCCTGGCCACAAGGAAACCAGCTTTGCTCTACCACATGCTCCCTATAGCAATGTACTGCCTTACCACTAGCCCAAAGCCATAGGGCCAAATGATTGAAACCCCTGGAATCATGATCCAAACCTTTCCTTCTTACAAGTTCATTATCTCAGGTATTTCATCACAGACACAGAAAGCTGATTACTATACTCTAGTATAAACTTCTCTAAAACAATAGCAACATATTTAGCTCAATTCTGCAAATTCAAAATTTGGCTCAGCAGGCCAAAGTTCCTAATCTTGACTAGATATCTCATGTGTCTACAAGTTGGTTTTGTTGATTTTGTCTGGACTCAATGGTGAAAACCTGGCTCTGGCATATTTACATGGTAGAGGCAGAAAGCCAAAGAAATCAAGCAGAAGCATGGTTCACCTCTTGAGGTATAGTCCCAAGCTGACTCACTATCTCCTTCTCTAAATCTACTGGCTAGGCAAATTAAAAAGCCAGATTCAAGAGGTGAAGATATAGACTCTTTTCTTTATGGGAGAAATATCAAGTGACATTGCATGAAAAGATGGACACTAGAAGGAGTGAACACATCCATACACACACACACACACACACACACACACACACACACACACACACGCTCACAATCACATTCACAATTTATCTTTTATATTGTAGTTTCTATATCTGTATCTTAGGTATCTATCTCCCTAACATATAGGGAATTAGTTAGTTATTCAGTTCTGCCATGTAAATTCTGAAACCTATAAGATTAATATTGAATCTCCACATTCCCAAGCTATTAAAAATATGGAGTAAAAGCTTAGTACTGGTGGCTCATGCCTGAAATCCTACTTGCCCAGGAGGCTGAAATGCAAGGATTGTGGTTCAAAGCCAGCCCCAGACAGGAAAGTCATGAGGTTCTTACCTCTAATTAACCACCAAAAAGCCAAAAGTGGAGCTATGGCTGAAGTGATAGAGCACTAATTAAGCCCCAGGACTCACACACACACACACACACACACACACACACACACACAAATAATAATAATATCTACACTGGGTAGATAGGGGTCAAGAAGAAGATGTTAAGCAAAGGTACAAATTTTCAATCAGACAGTAGGAATAAGCTTTAATGATCTATCATACCAGAATGGTGACTATAATTAACAATAACACATTGCATAGTTTAAAACTGCTGAAAGATTAGCTTTTGTGTGTGTGTGTGTGTGTGTGTGTGTGTTGCAGATTGTGTTGCAGATTGTGAGGCAGTGGTGAAGCAGTACATCATAGCAGAGAGCATATAATACTCAGGGTCTGAGCTGAGTCCTTTAGCTCTTTTGTTCAAGGCTACCACTTGAACCACAGCCCCATTTCCAGCTTTTCGGTGAGACACGAATCTCATAGACTTTCCTGCCCAAGCTGGCTTCAGACTGAGGTCCTCAGGTCTCAGACTCCTGAGTAGCTAGGATTAGCATTTAAATGTTCTCCACAAAAACTGATAAGCATGAAAGATAATGGCTATGTCAATTAATCTTATGCATTCATCCCATAACATACAGATGTATTATAACAGTGTTTTGTATCCCATAAATATAGATGGCCATGACTTGTCAACAAACATGCAATAAAGAATTACTCTACTACCCAGGCTCTTGCTGGCATTAAGGATATTATCTGTGGAGTAGGAAAACACAGGTACCAATAACTTTGAGTCAAAATGACTCTCAAAAGCCAGTTTGATAAGAAATTTAGAATATATTAACCAACCTTCTTTTCTATATATTTTTCTTTTTTTTCTGCCGGTTGTGGGGCCTGAACTCTGGGCCTGGGTGCTGTCCCTCAGCTCTTCAGCTCAAAGCTAGTGCTTTACCACTTGAGCCACAGTGCCACTTGCGGTTTTTTCTGCATATGTGGTGCTGAGGAATTGAACCCAGGGCCTCATGCATGCGAGGCAAACATTCTACCACTAAGCCACCTTCCCAGCCCTATATTTTTCTTTTTGTATTCACTCAAGAATGTTTTGATTTTCAGAATTAAATGAATTAGAATCCAAAAAAACTATAGAAAGAATCAACAAAACAAAGAGTTGGTTCTTCGAAAAACTTAACAAAATTGAC
>NW_012267315.1:7292234-7364468 GCF_000151885.1 Dipodomys ordii
GATATGGAACCAACCCAGATGCCCCTCAGTAGATGAATGGATCAAGAAAATGTGGTATATATACAATGGAATTCTATGCTTCCATCAGAAAGAATGACATTGCCCCACTTGTTAGGAAATGGAAAGACTTGGAAAAAATTGTATTAAGTGAAGTAAGCCAGGCCCAAAGAAACACAGGTCCCATGGTTTCCCTTATTTGCAATAACTAGTGTATGTCTGAGACAAGCAGAAAGGGTCAGATAAGTTGATGTTAGGTGAAATGAACCCCTAGATAAGGATTCAAATGTTTTTTCTTTCTTGTGATTGTTTCTAACATATTTATAAGCTGATTTCTTTGTTGCTTTGTATGTCCCTCCCCCATGGTATAACCCCTGTTTTCACTGTATTTGATATTGGTATAATTTGTGGAGCGGAAGGGAAAAAACAAATCATTTAAATAGGGATACAGGTGGACCCACACTGCAACAATGAGATGTACAAGACATTATGTCGAAAAATGAACTTTACAACTTTGGCCAGAGGGGTGGTAGGGAAGGGGGAAGTGGGGTGGGGGAGAGAGGAGATGGGAAGGGATGGGAAGGGGAAACAAAGGAAGAGGCAACAATGCTTGATAAGAAATGTACTCATTACTTTGCCCATGTAATTATAACCCCTCTGTACGGTATTTCACAATAAATAAATAAATAAAGGTCTGCAATCAACAGTTCTGAGAACTCCTGGAAATTGGTTTCATACACTTCAATCAAGGCTTCAAAAGGTGGCTGCTTCCTTGTTAAAGTTTTGGAAACACATACATACACATGTAAATGTGCCCACATGAATGTACATACATTCATACTCAAACTCTAGTGGCTATCATTTATAGCCTAGGTTGACACACAGCACTGTTTGTCATTCTATATGTCTATTTTATGGTTCCTAGTCTTTCTCCTAGCCTGTCTTTCATCCCATTCCTCCCATACTCTATGAGCCCAATTAAATAGTAAATGATTATTTATTCAGTCGATACTGGTTGAATACCTGCTAGGTGTTGAACTTAGCAGCCAGCATCTGAAGCAGGAAAGACAATCCCCTTCTTATAGATGAAAGAGGTGAGATTCTTATTTAAGGTTACAACTGAGTCATAGTGGTAGAACTACAACTCCTGTACAGCCTAGCCTTGATGGCTTACACCTATAATCCTAGCTACTCAGGAGGCTGAGATCTGAGGATTGTGATTTGATGCCAGCCAAACAATGTAGTTATCTTCAATAAACTACTCATAAAAAGGCAGAAGTAGTACTGTGCTCAAGTGGTAGAGCATTAGCCTTGAGCAAAAGCAACTCAAGGACAGCACTCAAGCTCTGAGTTCAACCCCAGGACTGGCACAAAAAATAAATAAATTATAGTCTTGTTCTTTTATTTATCTAATACCAAATAATCAGCCACACCAAAACAATGCCTTAAAACAAGAGCAATAATTTGTTTTGTTCATGAATCTTGGACTAACTAGATTCTACTAATCAAGGTTGGCTAAGAGTTCTATCTTTGTAGAGAGATGGAATAGGTGTGGTCATCTTTAAGGATTCCTCACTGAGAATGTGGGCATTCCAGAGCATCTCTCTGGTTTCCCCAAATGGTCTGTCCACAAGGAAGCCTCAGGGCAGCAGGATTTATTGCACAGGGCTGAGTGTGTCCGTGAGGACCCAGAAAACACATAGAAAGCCACACAGTATCATTTCTGCCACTTCCCATTCATTGAGGTTATCACAGGGACCCACCCAACTTCAAAAGAACAAACCAAGATCCTACATTTTTAGGAGTGGTATAAAATAATTTGTTTCCAACTACCACAGCTAGTATATTACAACTGTGAATATTGACAATATTCAAAGACCAAACTCTTAGGCGTTCCACATGCCCAACTTCAGCTATTCAATCCTATACACCAAATACAGAGATATGGATAAAAGGGAGAGAAAGGCGATTTATTATTTGATAGACACAAGAAGACAGCACGTCAGCCCATCCTTAGGGTACAGACATGAGCTTTAAGTTTTATAGACAAAGAACTAGAGGCAAGAGGAGAGAGGTATACATAGGTGCAGACTGGCTGACTTTTATCTCAGTGTTTGTCTCGGGAGGGGTTCCAGAGAAGTTATTATCACTGTCAACACATGAGAGGAGTGGGAACCAGTCATTCACTGATGTTTGGCAAGTGGCCTGTTCTGAGCTTTAGGCTATTCTCTTCCTTTGGGTTTTGCCTTTTACCAGGAAATAATGTATTGCCTGTCAGAAGGGCAATTTGCCTGTGTCACAAGATACTTAACAATAAATCCTGTCCTTCCTGGAGCCTAAGGTGACTGTGAGTGACTACAGAAGATAATGGTTTAGATCAAAGGGCACAGATAAAAAATGGAGGCCTAGTGTCTAGCTTTTATCCTACTCCTAGCTAATTTGTGGGCCCAAGCAAGAAGTTAATGTTTCTCAGCAAAACAAGTAGTCACATCTTTTAACTGTTTGTCCCATGGATTAGACTTCCCTACTCTTGATGCTGGGGGTTCAGCTACATGTGTGTGGTACTGGCCCAGGCACAGATGGAAACAGACTTGTGTAATGAAGTCTGTTCTCCTCAGTCATTGTCGTGGGGAAAATAAACCTAGACCAGATCATAGGTCCAAGAGTACTATGGTATGAATGTCATTTGTCCTTCAAGGGTTCATTGGAAGCTTGGCCCCTAGAGTAATATTACTGAGAAATGGTGGGGTCTACTATGGGGTAAGTAAGTCACCAAGGCATTGTCTTCACAAAGGATTACTCTAGTCTTGCAGAGTTAGTTCTTAAGTTAGTTGTTATTAAACACTCCCTGGTTTTCTGTCTTGTCATATGACCTCTTTTGCAAGTATTCCCACCATTGTGACGCCATTTTCTATGACCTTCACCAAAGCAGAGCAAAAGCAGGTACCATACTCTTAAACTTCCAGAAGTGTACACTAAATAGCCCTCTTTCTTAATTATTAAGGCCCCAGTATTTTGTTATAGTAACAGAAACTGACTAACACCCAAAAGGGAGGAAAAAAAAGGGCTGAGAGACTGAAAGTAAGTCACTGCAGCCCAGCCAGCCTCAATTAGCAGTACTACAGTCAGCTTCAGATCAATGAGGATACATCAGTTAAGTCACAGTATTCTGAGTTTATGATCTAATGATCTGACAGCATACGTAATTAATATCCACTCATTCAAAAAAAGGCACTGAAACCCAACTTCATAAATAGTATTTGGGAGAAATGAGAAAGTCTAAGAGTTGATCATATATGAGAGTCACTTAAGATAAAATGTAAATAGGAGACAAGTGATTATGACAATGATGCTGGCCAAATAATATCTCAGAAAAATTTCCAAGATCTTGTACCCAAGAACTCCACCAACACCCCACTAAGGCCAAGGTCAAATCCTGGTTATGGTTGGCTGCCTATAGCAGCTCATTGATGCCAAATCATTGTAATGCTTCTTTCCCAGAGGCTATTGGATGTGTCTGTATGTATAAGTATATAATGG
The DNA here is from genome assembly GCF_000151885.1 of Dipodomys ordii. Classification (NCBI taxonomy): domain Eukaryota; kingdom Metazoa; phylum Chordata; class Mammalia; order Rodentia; family Heteromyidae; genus Dipodomys; species Dipodomys ordii. Next base: position 7,295,772 of record NW_012267315.1, read on the forward strand.
GCTTTATGTGGTGTGTATAGAAATGGGAGAACACCTTTAAAACGATCTTTGTCATGGATAAAAATTAAAATTCATCTTATACTAGTTAGTAGTCTTGAACTCCAATACTGGCTTTCATTTTTTTAAGAAAAGGGGGAATTTCATTTTGTTTTTTGCTAAATAAAGTTGCCTTAGAAAAATAGTTGTCTCTAGATTACTGGTTCATTTATATCACTCACCTATTACAGGGCCTGCCCTTACATACCACCTCAATTTTCTTCCCAAGAAGCAATAGGAAGTAATTCAATCTATGAGACGAACTTGGATTCCGTGTCAGAGAACTTGAAAGCTTAAAAACAAGTGAGAGGAGACCTAATCCAACTCCACTGACTCCCTAAGACAAGGCTTGATCCCAAATTGGAAATAAAATCTGGTTTGTCCTCTTCAAAACTCAAGTTTTGAATATAATCCCCATGGACAGATATAGAGAAGGTAGGAGCTTTGTGATGCTCAGAGAGGGGGGTGATTAGGATTCTATAAGATTATCAGGGTGGGGTCTCCATGATGGAGTCCAGGTCGTTTTGTAAGAAAGGGGAGAGACCTGACAGATACAAAATGCATGTTCCCAGACTCTTGCTATGTAATGGATACCTTGGGCCTCTGTCAGTAAAAAGGCCATCACTAGATATAGCCTCACAGCATTGGAATAGCATTGTGAGCCAGAATGAACCTGTTTTCTTTATAGCTTCCCCAGGCCATGGTATTTGTCATTAATGACCAAAAACTGTCCAGAACAAGAAGTAATCCGCCTGGTTGTCAGCTTGTAATGAATCCCAATTCTACTTGCAGGAACTGGTGAAGGCCACCAAAGCACAGCCGCCATGGCCTTTTTCTCACTCAGTTCTCTGGGTTTGTTTATCCAACTCTGAAAGAGTAAGCCCCGAATTATATGAGTTTCAAAGTCCTGTTTAGGCCAGGCTCTCATGGTTCATGCCCGTAATCCCAGATACTCAGGAGGCTGAGATCTGAGGATCAGTTCAAAGCCAGCCCCTTCAGGAAAGTCCATAAGACTCTTATCTTCAATAAACCACTCAGAAAACTGGAAGTGGTTCTGTGGCTCAAGAGGTAGAGCGCTAGCCTTGAGTTGAATATCTCAGGGACAGTGCCCAGGCCCAGAGTTCAAGCCCCACAACAGAAAAACAAAACAAAACAAAGTCCAGTTTAGGCATTTGATGGTGTGTGTGTGTGTGTGTGTGCGTGCGCGCACGTGCGCACATGTACATGCAGGTGCCAGTCTTAGGACTTGAACTCTGGACCTGGGCACCATCCCTGAGCTTTTTTTTCTTGCTCAAGGTTAGTGCTCTATTACTTGAGCCACAGCTCTACTTCCACCTTTTTTTTTTTTTGCTTGTTAATTGGAGATAAGAGATTCTTGAGCTTTCCTACCTGGGATGGCTTTGAACCAAAATCCTCAGATCCCAACTTCCTAAGTAGCTAAGATTATAGGCATGAGCCACCTGTGCCCAGCCTGATTTTTTTTAATTAGACAACTTATGATAGGAAGTCAGGGACAACAAATATCTCTGAATAAGATGTTTGGCGTCAAACACTCACTTTCAAATCCTGACTCCAGCCTGACCATGCGCCCTTGGGCAAGTCTCTTAATTTTCTTCTCCAGTGGGCACAGCAAATACCTACCATGGCTACACATAATTCAAAGACGCTTCAGGAATTTTTTCCAAAATAATTTGCTACATGGCAATTGTATTTATTGGAGAGAAGCTTTCCTGAAAACCTCATGGAATTCACATAAGATTAATCTTTCCATAATATTTCCACAAAGTATAATGGTTTTTCCCTCTACCATCTGCCTTGTATTCGTTTCTACACAACTTACCTCTCCCTCATTCTTGTTCTCTTTCAATGACTTTAAAGTTGTACAATTCTCAACAGTTAGTTTTTAACTGTATTTTTTTGTCTTTTCTTTTTTGGTACTGGGGATCAAACCCAGGACATTGCACTTGCTAGGCAAGCACTTTGCCACTAAGCTACATCCCAGCCCTCAACAGTTAGTTTTTAATTCGTTGGTATTCTATTTTACATCTGGATCATAAGCTGACACATTATGATTTAATGCTGTATTAAAGAATCACACAATTGAGATAATATACAAATGACAACATGTAGTGATATTTCAAAATGAACATCAAATACATCATTATGGAGAAACCTCCCCAAATATGGTTGTTCTATCTTACACTTGATTTTTTAGTTTAGCTTAATTTTTAAGTGCTTTTGCTTCATGTGTTGAGAGAGGAAGCTCCCTCTTTCTGAGGACAAAACTCAGGTCTTCACTCTCCTGGAGGAAATAGGAATAATCTGAGGAACAGTGGTAATGGGAAATAAGGCAATATGCTTACTCTGAAGAAGCATCATGTCAGACACATAGATGAATGTGCCTCATATGCACCCCCTCTTACTCTAACACTAAAGTGACCTCCTGCTTCTTCATCTACCTCCAAATACTGACCATTTTTTAAAGAATATAAACATCCAAGGAGAATGGAAATCAAATGGAATCATTGTAGACATTAAGAGCAGCCTATTGAAGATAGTGTTACGGATCTGCTTGGCCAAAGAACCAGGATGCATCACATCCTGTGATCTTCCAACAACTCCTTAACAGTCCCACACCTCCAGCCTGTCTATCACAACACTGCCTGTCCAGATATACTTGGCCTTTAGACTTTGATGAAAAGTGCCACTCCTGGGGGATGTACAAGGACAGCTTTCCTTCCTCTGTTGGCCAGTTCTTCTTTCTATTTAAGGATCCACTGGGCTGCTGCCTGGACAGACACTGAAATGCAGCCCTGGGTTTTCTGGAGCAACATCTTAGGTTCAGGCCTTTCATCACTGTCTCTTCAGTGATGTCACAGAGTCACCTCCCCCCCTTATGATGATCATGTCTTCATTAGAGTTTGGAGAAGTCTGGTTTCAAGATATGTTAAAAAAAAAAAAAAAGCCTAAGTTGTTCTGGCAATTACTGATAGAAGGGTCTTCCAATTCTAATGGAAAGTGTTATCCCCTCACTTCAAAAGAGAATAAGATCTCTATCTTATTATTTTGATATCCAGATCTTTGCAAGTGCTTCCTGGCCTCAGATCATGTAAGGATAACTGTCAAATTCCTGCTCCAGTCTGAAAGTCTTGTACCTCTAAAGCCTTCTTCCACTGTCTTTTCCTCACCCCTGTTCTCCAACCCCATTAACTTCATTTCAATTCCAGGAAATCACTTTGCTTTGTCAACCACAGGTCACTAGCATACGCTATTTTCTGTGGCTGGAATGATCCTATTTTTGCCCTGTATCAGCTTATATCCTAGTAATTATTCCTCTGACTCCATTCCTCTTGAATCTTGAATTTTGCCTAGTCAATTTATTTGATTTGCCCTATCCAGCCTACAGACATCCTGGACTATTCCTGAGCTCATTGCATAGGCACTACACCAGAAGTTTCCTGATGGAGAAGGTACCTATTTTACTCTCCAATGCCACTCTCATACTAGATAGTAGGTATCTGGTGATAATCACAGAAATAATAAATGAGTGAATGAATGAATGATTGGTTATTGTCTGGCAACATCAATGGATTGTCCCTTTAATTCATATAAAAATAAGATTCCAAAATAAGGTTGTGCACAAAGGAGGGGACTATCTGGACTCCCTAACTGCAGGATTTATTTTCCCCAGAGGCCCATCTGAATCCCACCTCCCACCAAACTTATATTGGTAGCACTGACAGAGCTGCTCCTATGTCTCAATGGTGTCTTTAGCCTGGAGTATATCCTCCCATCCTGCTTTGCTGAGTTCAAATAAACTCATGCAGCTATAAAGCTATAGAACTCCTTTGGCTAAAATTCCTTCAGCTTTGCTCTGTTTGTTTGCTTGGGGTTTTTTTCCCTGGTAGTACTAGAAATCAAACCCATGACCTTGTGTGTGCTAGGCTCCATTCTTTGCTTTTTGCTCATCTTTTAAAAACTGATGAGGAGCAAAAGAAAGCTATGACTCCAACCTCTGCTGGCTAACATTCCCATCTGTACAGGTAGTTCTTTGAAACCAAGTGACCATTCAAGAAAACTCTAGCATCACCTGCACATGACCTCCTCAGGTCACAAGAGCACAAAAGTGTACTTTGGGATGAGGCACTTTCTGACTGATTGTGACAAATGCTTTCCTCAATAGGAAATGTGCCAGGGACTACCAGACAGAAATATGGAAATAAAAACTGTCATCCATCTGTTCCTGAGAAAGCCACACAACACTCTATTCCAGCATTTTCCTTGGCTCCTCTCCCCATCTCTACCCACTGTAGACCCCACTGAGACCAAGAGGCCATGGGAACAACTTCCAAGAGCCCCTTTCTCAGCCCACTATTCAGGCCACTTATAAAGCTCATCCTGGACTTTGAGATCCTCCAGCTGTTTTCAAGAATTAACTAAACATCAGTTTAATTACATTGCTAGGCTATATAAATATTGTGCTCCACAAGATGGTACAAAGCAGATATTTTTAGGAGGCTGCAGATGTTTCTTGTGATTAGCCAAGTCACAAGTCATTTGCTCTTCCCCAAAGAGAAGTGAGGGAGAACCCGCAGCCATCACTTGGGGTACTTCCTAAGGTGGAGAGCCCAGAGCACACTGCAGAGAATCCTTTCTGGCTCCTCTCTTCAGTCCTATTGCTCTAAGAGTTTCTCTGTGAAACCTAGCAAGTGAAGCCAAAGACCCAGAGGAGCAGCAGGTCAGAGACCAAGTGAATCAGATGCCAAATCCCAAAATGGATTTTGACTGTCTCTGAACTTCTGCACTTACCTTGCCTCTTGATTCACTCCAAAAACATTCACTTATGAGAAACAAGCTATGTGCAAGACACAATGCTGTTACTGTTGCTAAAAACTTTGGTAAGACACTAATTACATAGTAAATGATTTGATAATCCTTGTTAGACAAAATAAAAATCTATGGTCCTAGCTGGACAACAGTTTCTCATGCCTGTAATCCTAAGCTACACAGGATGCCTATCAGGAGGATCATGGCTCCAGTTCAGCCCAGGTAATCACACAAGATCCATTCTCAATCCATAACTGGGCGTAGTGGCTTGTGCCTCTTATCCCACATACACTGGGGAGAGGAAGGCCTATTGTGGTTCTAAGCCAGTTCTGGCAGAAAAGTCTATGAGACTCCATCTCTAGCTGAGGATAATGGCACATCTCTGTGATCTCAACTATGATGGGAAGCATGAAATAGGTGGATCACAGTCCAGGTATACAAATAGGCAACAAGTGTGGCCCTATTTTAAAGGTCAGTGCAAAAAAGGGCTAGAGGATATGGCACAACAGTATAGTGACTGAGTTCTGAGTTCAAACTCTCATACCACTAAAATTACCAATGAAAAGTTTTGTTCAGTTTATAGTTTTAAATGCTGGGGAGTTCAAGATCAGGAGGCCATATCTGGTGAGGTCCGAGATGGGTGGATCCTCATGCCCAGTCACCTCTTAAATGTCCCATTTGGCCCCACCTTTTAATATCTGCAATACAGGTCACAGGGGAGCCCTATGTGGAGTCTTTTGAGGAACCTCCATACTACTTTCCAACCCACTTGAGTTTTTGAGCCATGTTTCCAGCTTCTTTTTTGCTTTAGCCGTGGGCAAGAGATTTTACACGTTCTCTCAGAGCTAGTCTCCAGTCACACCTAACACACTAACACATAGCTGAAACTATAGCTCTAACCACCATGCACATGAGACGAGGGTCTCATTTTTTGGCCAATTTGGCCTCCAACTGTAGTCTTCTCTATTTGGGGCTCCCAAGTAGCTAGAATTAGAGGAATGAGTCACCATGCCTAGCCTTAAGACATTTTAGATGTTCCATAATTAAATAAAGTAATTATTTGGTCAATTTGTCAGCCAATGAACAGATTAAATCTAGCAATTCACAAATTAAAACCTCCAGAATTAAATCCTTGTCCTCAAAACTAGTAATCTACTGGATCTTGGACCACAACTCACGAGAAGAGACCAACCCATAAGAGCTGATATCCATGCTACTCTGTGTCCTGTTTAGGAATAGAATAATTGGTTTCAGGAGAATAGGAGCCCAAAGAGTGGTCCCAGACTCCAGAATCTCATTCCAGGCTTTATGCTGGCAAGAACATTCCAGAAACACATCTCAGAGGCCAGGAGCCACTGGCTCTGTCCCTTTTGGAGCATTATCATTTAGAAAAGGAGGAGGCAGCTGCTCTGGAAAACTATCCCAAACTCCCTTGGTTCCGAAGCTGGATGTGTCTTTTACCTCTGAGCCTCAGCTCAGAGCTTGGAACATGTAAAATACAATTCATATTTACTAAGGTGCAAAGCTATTCAATGAAATGGCTCATCAACCCTAGGTCGCATTGGGTTTTTGCAGCACCCAGGCCTTGCCCTCACAGCTTGCCCAGCTGAATCAGCCATCTGAGTCTGTGAGAAGGTGAGAAGCAGGCTGTAAACAGGTGTTTAAGAGCTGCTTTCCAGCCTGCCCAGCTGAACCACCCGCACACTTCCCAGCTATTCCTTGGAGGGAGCCCTTCACTTCAATGCCAAAAGGCAATGGTCATTGTGTGGCCTGATTCCCCTCACCCCCAACACACACCCCTCAACAGGAAAAGTTACGTGAATGTCTCTATCAAAGTGTAGGGGGGAGAAGTTTAGGGGGGAGAGGAAGACAATCCCAGAGCCACCTTTATCTTTAAGCAAAAAGTAATGAAATCTTTATCAAAATAGGCTATCCTTCTCTGCTTTAGGAGTAAATGGAATATTCCTGGTTATAGAGAATAAGTAGACCTAGAACCCAGCTGCATGATGCTCCCTCCTATCCCTAGTCTCTCGAGGCAGATATAACTGACTCATAGTTCCATCTATGACTCCTATTTTCATGCCAGGGGCATCTATGAAGTGTCACTTCAGAGACCAGGCCACCCTTAGGACCAGTAGGAAAGAACAGATACATGGCAGGGCTCCCCAGCACCCTCATCACGTCACAGCTCTCCCTTCTCGGATATGGACAGATAGGATTCTCTGAGGGCAGAAGATCAAAAGAAGTAATAGGCACGCACCCCAATCCCTCCCTTATTCTGCCCCTTGGCCAACATCCTAGCTCCATCCCAACCACTGGGTCCTGGGACACTGAAGAATGGAAAGATATGGTAAGGGAAAGTAAATCCGCCCCCAAGGAAGTAGTGCTCCTTTGTACCCTTCACTTTTACCTATAAAGCAGCCTCAGGTGAGATTTTTCCTGAATATAGGCAAAAATGAGCAAGATTCCACTGGGCAAGATAAGTCAACCTGGCCATTTTATAGTGGGGAGCATCCTCTGAAGGAGAGATCTATGTACCACCACCTTCTGGAATATTGTGAGAAATAGTTTCTATGGCCAGCTTCCAATCCTGTGAACAAAACAAAGACAACAGGAGGGTGGACCATACCCAACCATGTACATTGGTACTGTGTGTTTACATCTAGAAGAAAATGCAAAGCCAGCAGCTTTGGGTGCCTTTAGAGAGAAGAATGGAGGGAAATGGAAGAAATGTGAAGACGGGATTTTTGTATTCTCTTTTGTGCTGTTTGGATATGTTCCAGTTACATCTTTTAACGTGAAAAAGGTTGTTCTTTCATTTAACAAACATTTCTAGTCTACACTGGGTATGGGCATTGAGAGAATGAGACAGTTTACCCAAGAAAGGCTCTGATGGAGTCCTGCCTACCTCAGGACCTTCTAGGCCTTCTAGTCTAGGCTATATTGTAAATGGAGATGTTTCTGAGGATAAAGAGATGCTGACTTAAATATTAAGATGGTGGCCATAAAACAACTCTCCTGGGAAAATCAGGATGTTTGGCCCAGATAAGGAAAGGTACATAATCATTATCTATCTCTCCAGTCTTACCATTATCAGCCAACCCATTTGTCACCATCCTCTCTAATCCTCTGACAGCCTAGCCTTTCATATTTCACTGTTTGGTTGTATCTCAGTTTCACATTTTCCTAATCCTGAATTCCTAAGAAAGGAATCCAATTGGTTCAGGTCATTTGGCCCCAAATCAGAATACGTCATAGGTCAGATGCCCGCGTAGGCATAACATTTCTTCTTCTACCTGGCTTCCAAACAACCCCAGTCTCAGGGCCAATCCACAGAAGTCATGGCTGCTTCAAAGGGTAACAAGAACCTGGAAAATGTAAGAGGCCATGATGGTACCCTTCCAAATAGCTGCCTACCCCATGCTGAACACTCCAAAATTTGGCCTGGCTGGAAAGCGCCTGGCCCCATTGAACAAAGTGCCCACCACAGTACTCACAATCACTGAGAGATCTTTCAACATCCATAGCTGCCATGTGTGGGGGTTGGGGGGAAGGTGTATGGCAGGAATGCCACAGTCATCAGGATCATGACCTTGATGACAAAAGCAGCCAGTAAGTATAACACATCTCCTCTTATGACCTTTAACAATTTCTTGTCAATCAAGTAGAGCACAGCTGGACAAGTAGTAGCCTTTTTCCCACAGAAAAGAATGCATTGTTAGCAATACAGCTTTCACTGTGCATCTTCCTAATATAGAAGGCCTAGGAAGTGCTCTATAAAGCCATCCAAATGCCGAAGTGTATGAAAAACTAGAGGTTAGAGAGCTCATTTGCTGAGAGGTAAGTTAAAGACTTAAGGAATCCAGCCACATAAAGACCTCACTTTGAATGGAGGCTTATGGCTTTTAAAAACAATGTTTCTAGCTTAGAATGATCCATAGTAAACCACACATGTATAACACAAAGAATTCAGTGTGATGTCCTGGCCTCTATGTCTACATGTAAACTATCACCACAATCAGGATAATAAATGTATTTTTTAAAAAGATAATATATCCATCACCCCTTGTTTACTCATGACTATGTTTGCCTTCTATCCTTCCTCATTCTCCATGCCTGTCTTTTGGCAATCGATAATTTTTCTATTACTGCTATTCTCATTTTTTATTTTATAAATAGTATAATGTAGTACATACTTGATTTTCTCTGGTTTTTCACTTAACATACTTATATTGATATTCATCCATTTGCTGGGTGCAATACTTGATTGCTTTTTGTTAAGTAGTTTCTCATTGCATGACAAACCCCAATTTGTTCAGCCATTCACCTTCTGATGGACATGTGATTTATTTCCAGTTTAGGACTATTATAAAAAATGGCTGTCATGAAGATTCACATAAAAACAAAAGTTTTTGAGAGCAAAACCTTTTATTGAAGGTATAGTGTGTGCCTGGTTAAGTACTTCATATACACTATCTTATAATCTTTCCAACACATATGCAAATTTTTGTAATTGTGCCTAAGCTTTGTTTGCCTTGGAAGAGTGCTTAAGAATGGAATGGCTCAGGTAAATTGGATGGATGAGTGAAGTTGGGAGGAATGGAGAAAGTGATAATAAAAAAAAAGGATGACACTGATCAAGATGTCTTGTGCTCATAAGCTAACATGTTGGATTGAAACCCCTTATACAACTACTTAGAAATAATTTAAAAACTAAAAAACAAAACTTTTAAGCCAACTTGTAAAAAAATGGCATGGCTGGATCATTTGATAAGTACAGGGGTCTTAATATGCCTCCTCCCCCCAAAGTTAATAAGCTGGGAAGTTAATCCCCAAGGTTATAATTATAGGGTCATGAGTATGTGACACCCATCAGGGTTATTACTGGCTTTACAAGGCAAGAAAGACAGCGGAGTTAGCAAACAAGTGTTTCAGTGTGACACCCTCTACCATGTTATGATGCAGCAGGAAATGTCCCATGAGATGTTGACTACAAGCCAGTACCACCCTCTTGGACTTCTCAGCCTTCAGAACCAAAATCCAAATAAACTTCTTTATAACTTACAGCCTCTGAGATTTTATTATACCAACAGAAAGTGTTATTAAGACAGTTAACTTGTGTTTTGAGCATAGCAATTTGATGTAATCTTTGTGAATCTTAGGGTACCTGACTGTACATACCATAAAGGCATACATAGACTACATATGAATCTCTCTCTCTCTCTCTCTCTCTCTCTCTCTCACACACACACACACACATACACACACACACACACATATACACACCACATTCATTAGGATGTGGCTAGCTTTCTCTTAGTCCTCTCAGACAAAATATGGAGATCCATGAAGGAAAAAAAATTGCTCTGGATAAACTTTGATTTTTATAGAATGCTCACTTCACAAATTCCCAACTAAATCAACACATTAGAAATGGCTCAAAAAAAAGATTACATAATCTGTCTTCAAGAGAGCCTTTCAAGAATGGCAGTATTTCCTTGGTCTAACATAGAAGAGTCATGGTCAGCACCAAAAGATTCAAATGAAGCAAAATAGGGCAGAAGTTCTCCAAAGGTACATTTCCTAGAAACTTGATAGAAAGATGCATTCTCCCCTGTTCAGACCTACTGAGTAAAAACTGTGAGGCGCTCCCATCAATATGGACTTGAAGTTATAAAACATTAAGAACATCACCTCTCTATTGCCTGGGCTGTACCCATACAGCTGTAGTGCTCGCTCTCCCAGTACCCTGCTTCCTTATTAAAATCTCCTCCTAGAGCTGTTACTACATGGAGTGCACACACTCACCATGACAACCTTTTCCTAAAGCACCACACTTAAAAAAAAATCTTAGAAAGTCATTAGAACATTAAAATCCAATGATCCATTCACTCTATGTAATTTTCACCCTGTCATATTAAAGTACAAATAAGAGCTAAATAAAGACAAAGATAGTAGGTAATGCACACCAATGCTCTTTACTGCTCCAGAACCCCCAGCAAATGTACATTAGCAGGAAATGAATCAAAATTTGAATAGGAAGAATTTCAGTAAAAAATACTGGCTATCTTTTACTTTAATCTTCACTCTGAGCATGAATTCCCCTCAGCATACCCAGCGAGGTTTGAGCTTTCCTTTGTTTTGCTTGCTTAAAATTTAGCCCAGTCTTTGAAAACCCTCTCCAACTTCTGGCCAAGCAGAACTTTTCCACTCACTTTGAACTTGCCAGCCAGGAAAGCCTTCTGTGGATTCATTTTGCCCAAAACTAACTCCATAAAGATAGACTCTGGGATTGTAAAAGTAGTATCCGCTGGGAACCTGGCGGTTCCTTGGTACATGTCCCCAGAACCGTTCTTCAGATCAATGGTCCACTGCAGGATGATCTTCCCATCTTTGGTGATGTCCAGCTGAAAGATGGCGTTGACTTTCTTTACCAGTTGGGGTCCCACTTCTTTGATGTGATGGCTAATGTCCTCAAACACCAGAAAGCTCTGGGATTCTGACAGTCCTAGAGTGTGTGGCCTGGCAGGTTCCTGAGATGAACCCAACGCCCTGAACTGGCCTGCCTGAGGTCCATCCCCTGCTTTGATCTTGGGCTGATGGTCAATTCTCTTCCACATCTTACTGTACTGGTCCTCTTGACCTTGCCGTCTGCTCTGTGAGCAGCTATGGCCTAACTAATAACCACAGGCCATATTGTGACATCAAAAGTAAGACCCAAGCAGGGATTCAGGAAGATGTGTGTCCTGCAGTCTTATTGGCCAAATAAAACTGAAAATATGACATGGGTTGAGAACTCAGACAGGTAATTGTGAGGCAGATCTACAGTACATATAGATCACACACACATGCACACGCACACGCACACAGAGTTCTCAAAACTCATCCAGGCTGCCATTCCCACAAGCCCAAAAGAACTACAGCCTTAAATGGAGTTAAAGGAAACTGGCCTCTGAAGGTTCTTTGGTGACATAAACTCTGTCATTCCAAAGCAGGCATCTCCCAGTTTGCAACCTTGAGAGAGCAGTTGTTCTTATTCTGATCTCTTCAAAAGCAGATACTTCTTTCTGTATATATTTTTTATTGTAAAAATACTCTACATTGATTTTGGTACCCCACATCTTCACATACATTTGTCTAATCTGGGGAGGGGAAGGAGAATAACAAAATGCTGAAACAAGGACCCATTGCAACAAGGATACCCACAGGACAGTATATTGGAAACGAACTTTACAACTTCGGCGAGGGACTGGAGGAGGGTTAGGTGGGAGGAGGAGTGAGGAGGTGAGGGAGGGAAGGGATAGTGGGACAACAACAAGGGAAGGGGTAACAATGATCAACAAGTAATGTACTCATTGTCTTACTCATTGTCATTGTCATTGTCTTACTCATGTAACTGTCACCCTTCCGTATAGCATCTTTACAACAAAATAAAATTTTTGAAAAGAATATAGAAAAAATACTGTACAGAGGGGTGACAGTTACACCAGTAAGGTAATGAGTACATTTCCTATTAAGCAATGTTACCTCCTCCTCTGTTTTTCCCCTACCATCCCTTCCCTCCCACCTCCCCAATTCCTCCCTCACCCCACCCCCCACCCCCCACCCCGAAGTTGTATAGTTCATTTTCAACATAGTGTCTTGTTCATCTCATTATTACAATGGGTCAGCCCGTATCCTTATTTCAGCATTTTGTTATTTCCCTTCCCCTCCCCAAATTGGAAAAATGTATATACAAGATGCAGGGCACTGAAATCAAATACAGTGAAAATGGGGGTTATGCCATCAGGGAAGAACATACAAAAGAAACAAAAAAAACCCACATAGTACGTTATAAATACATGAAGAACAACAGCAAGAAAGATAAAACCACTTGTGTCTCTATCTTGAGGTTCATTTCGCTTAACATCATCTTATATGGTCATATGTACACAGCAAAAGCAGATCGTTTTACAGCACAAATCATGTTAAATTTGCTCTTATCAGGCTACTAATGAGGGAGAAATATAGGGAGAAAAGAGGGAAAGAGAGAAATACCCCTAGGGTCAGCAAAAGATGCTGCTGGCCACATACAATAATTATGATATAGCCCTTGCTTTGAGCCAAGATACAGGAATTTAAGCACTATTCATAAGCAACACAGCTAATTTTTACTACAGCCCCCTAAGGTAGGTAGTTTTATCCCCGTTTTGCAGATGTGAGACTAAAGGAAGGAAAAATGACATGGTTTCTTCAGAGTGCCATAGCTAGTAAGTAATATAACCAAATTAAAACAAAAACGAAACAACTCTAGTTGTTGCACTTTTTATTTTGAAATAATTATAGCTTTACAAAATTTTGCAAACATATAACAGGTTGTACATATATAACCTGACATATAGAATTGTAAACTCTTTGTACAACTGCCTAATAATAAATCTACATGAGTTTTCCAAAATGTTAACATCTTATATAACATCAACAATGACCTAACCTGAGAAATTAACATGTATAATCCTATTAACTGACCTGCAGACCATATTCAAATATCAACAACTGTCCCACTCATTTCCTTTTTCTGGTCCAAAACCAGATTCTAGCCTGCTATATTCCACATTGCTTTTAATTGCATGCTTTACGAGAGCTCTTCAGCCTAAGAAAGTCTTCATTCTTTGTCTATCATAACCTTGATGTTGGGAAGAACATTTGACATGATTGCAAAAAGTGTGATTCTGTCCGTCTAATGTTTACTCATTAGTATGACATACATTTTTGACAGGACTATCACATAGGTGACCTTGTATCCACCCCAGTGCAGTCTCCTTTCTGCAAACGTTGATCACAATCATTTGGTTCAAGTTGTGTCAACCAGATTATTCAACTGAAGTTACCAATTTTTCCCTTATTAGTACACATTTTGTGGAGTGGTAATTTGAGTTGTTTTTTGTGGGGTTTTTTTGGGGGGTGGGTCATGGGGCTTAAACTTTGGGCCTGGTCTCTGTCCCTCAGCTCTTCAGCTCAACTCAAGCACTCTACCACTTGAACCAGTGCCCCGCTGGTTTTCTGGTGGATAATTGGAGATGAGTCTCATGGACTTTCCTGCCCCAGTTGGCTCTGAACCTCGATCCTCAGATGTCAGCCTCCTGAGTAGCTAGAATTACAGGCATGAGCCACCAGCACCCAGCAGATTTTTGAAATGTTTTCCATCATGCTTTGGCTAACTGCTTTTTGCATCCATTCATGGCTCATACATGCTCATCTCAGTGTGATGTGTCAAGTGGTAACTTTTTAGATTTATATTTTTATCACTCCCTTCAGTTTTAATCATTGGAGTTCTGCTGCACAGAAGAAATGCATTGTTTCTTTATTTGTTCAATTTTTTTCTCTCAATATTGACTTGTGGATATTCCCATTCCTCTTTGGGTTACAGTCTGTTATTATCATTATTTGTTTTCTTGTTCAAATTGTATCAGAAGTGAACTGTTGAGTCATTAGAAGTTCCATCAATTTTGTACCTGTGTCTTTCCTCCACAAACTAACAAAACTACATTAGAGTTAATTAAATAGATTAATAACACTATATTAAATAGAATAAGTAAAGCTACACTAAACAATTCCTTCTTCGTTCTGCCTGTTAAATGCAAAAGAATAAAAAGGCTCCTGAACATTTGTGATGGTAGATGAATGGGTATCATCACTACCAGGCAAGTTTTTTCCATGTTGCAATCAGGTATGGACAACATCTAACAGAGAATTTACAATGAAAAAGTTAGGCAATTCCCCAGCAAATTCATGTGAGCAATCATGATTGCAAACTGAACTCTCCCACCATCATACCTTCTTTTCAATGATGGAGGTTGTCCTATGAGTTATTCTGACAGGTTCTCAAATTGGACTGTCATTGTCCTGACACAGTGTGCCAGAGAGCAAGACCACATTTTATATATGAGAAAGCTAAAGGATGCTATGGACTCCAGGGGATAGTCCATCAATTATACAGTTTAGAATTGCCATCATATGGTTATAATAAAAGGACACCAATTTTAAAAGGACACTAGTTTTATTTAAATTTTCAAGATATAATGCTCCCCTTGCCTGCCTCCTAGGCTGGCAAACACATTACTGTGTATGGAAAACACCCAGCCTCCAGCTGGACATAATCATCCATGACCCCATTGAGATTCCTTCTCCTTTAGTTGGCATTTAGACCCAAGAATCTCACCACAGCATATCTGTGATTTGGGGCTTTTGCATTCCTTAAATGCTTTAAAGGAATGTGAGAAGCTTAGAGTTCTGTTCTTTTAAAAGGAGTTATAACACTATTAAATAGGATTTTTTTAGCTTCAAAGAACAATAACCCCCATTAAAATTTAAAATAACTTAATCCAGGGTTCCAAAATGTGTCTAAACCAGCAGTTTAGGTATCACCCAGGTTTTCTCAAGCATCTTGGTTGAACTAATCAGAACATCTGAGGGAAGAACTCACTTCCATTATGCAGAGTTTCTCAGAACAAAAAATAATAGAATAGTTTAAACTATATTTGTATTTAAACTTTTGTATTTAAAAATAACTAGCCAGGTGCCAGTGGCTCACACCTGTAATCTTAGCTATTCAGGCAGCTGAGATCTGAGGATCATGGTTCAAAGCCAGCCAGGGCAGGAAAGTCCATGAGACTCTTATCTCCAATTAACCACCAGAAAACCAGAAGTGGCATTGTGGCTCAAATGGTAGAGTGCTCAAGTTGAGCTGAAGAGCTGAGGGACAGAGCCCAGGCCCAGAGTTCAAGCCCCATGACCAACAAAAATAAAATAATAACTATATAGTTATAATAACTATAATATGTAACTATAGTTACTACTAAGGCTATGTACTGTTTCTTAAGTCAGGTAATGAGTACATTTTGGGGGAGGGGCAATGTCAGATGTTAGACACTTTGGTAACATGAACTCTGTCATTCCAAAGCAGGCATCTCCCAGTTTGCAACCCTGAGAGAGCAGTTGTTCTTATTCTGATCTCTTCAAAAGCAGATAGTTCTTAAGGCACAAATCTTATGCTAAATTTGGTCTTATCAGGCTACTAATGAGGGAGAAATAAAGGGAGAAAAGAAGGAAGAGAGAAAATACAAAGGAAGAAATACCCGTAAGATCAGCAGAAGATGCTGCTGGCCTGACAGGATAATTATGATATAGCCCTTGCTCTGAGCCAAGATACAGGAATACTGTACGTAGAGCAGCACATTTAATTTCCCCTTCAACCCTCTGAGGTAGGTAGTTTTATCCTGTTTTGCAGATGTGATGTTAGTACTGCAGATTGAATTCAGGGCCTCATGCTTGTTTTGGTTGGTTTTTTTGTGGGGAGGGGGGGGTTGGGTGGGAGATGGGATTGGTCTGTTGTGGGGCTTGAACTCAGGGCCTAGGTGCTGTCCCTGAGCTTTTCTGCTCAAGGCAAGCACTCTACTACTTTGAGCTGCAGCTCCACTTCTGGTTTTATGGTAGTTAATTGAAGGCAAGAGCCTCACAGACTTTCCTGCCCAGGCTCGCTTTGAACCATGATCCTAAGATCTCAGTCTCCTAAGTAGTTAGGATTATGGCATGATCCACCAGCTCCTGGCTTGGCTGTTTCTGAGATAGGATCTTGCTTTACGCCTGGGGCAATCCTGAGCTGTGACCCTCTCATTTGTACTTCACTATGTTGGTGGGAATGACAGGTATGGAACACTGTACCCAGTCATTGTGCTTCCTCCATAATTGTGTCAACAGGTGCATGTCACACTTACCAACTATTGGCTGAGATGGATTCACAAACTTGTATGTCTAGGCTGGCCTTAAAACTGCAATCCCCTAATCCAAGTAGCTGGTCTTGAGCCACTGACACCTAGCTTCTCTTATGATTTTTTCATCCCTTTTTGAAAGCAATATACTTTATTATGTTCTTTCTTTAGAATAGTTTTAGGCTTAGAAAAAAATTAAACAGCAGGTACAGAAAGTTTCTAAATACTCTTTCTTCCTCTGCCTAACTTCCCCTAATTATACCATTTTGCATTAATGTGGTGTATGTTATAATTGATGAACCAATGTTGATATTTTAACAATTCAAGTCCAGAGTTCACATTAAGGTTCTCTCAGTGTATTACACTCAGATGCATGCAACATCCTAAATACACCACTGCAGTATCATATAGAAGTTTCATGACCCTAAATACATCTGAGCTCAACTCATTCATCCCCCCCTCCTCACTAACCTCTGGCGACCACTGATCTTTTTACTGTCAATAGTTTTGCCCTTTCCAGAATGTCATATGGTTGGAATCATACAGTAGCTAGCCTTTTCCAATTTGCTTCTTTCCTCTAGCAATATGAATGTAAGGTTCCTCCATGTCTGTTCATATCTTTATAGCCCTTTAAAGATTACCAAATGATGCTCCATCATATTACTGCAATTTATCATTTACTTACTGGAGGACATTTTGGTTGCTTCTAAGTTTAGAAAATTATGGATAAAGTTGTTATAAATGTTCATGTGCAAAATATTCCAAAGACTAAAATAGTTTTGTGTCCATTCTGAACACAAACAGGCTTTGTACTTGGTGTCATTCCCTAAATAATACAGTATATGTATACCTTTTAAATTATATTAAGTATTATAAGTAACTTAGAGATTAAGTATGTTGGAAGATGTAGGTTATGGAAAAGACTACATTTAATATACGTGAGTGTTCACATATTTTGTTATCTGCAGGGGATCCTGCAACCAGTTTGTCAAGGATACTGAGGAACAGCTGTATAATGATATACCTCTTCACTCCCATTAAAATGGCTAAAATTAAAAACACTGGCAAAGCCAAGTGTTGGTGAGAATGTAGGGCAACCTTCATGTGCTGCTGGTGAGAGTACAGGATGCTGTGGTCACCAACAACTGTGCAGAGTGTTGTGTAAAGCCAAACCATGCTTACTCTAAAATTCATTAGTTCTACTCATCTGTATTTATTAATGCAAGAGAGATGAAAATAAGTACCCACAGAAAGTCTTGCAATGAGTGCTCTAGTAACAGAATTCACAAAGCAAAACACTGGAGAGAACCCAAATCTGGCCCTCTGCTCTTCATCTTCCATTCATCAAGAGGAGACTGGGTAAACAAATTGTGAAACAATTGTAGAATGGAACAGTACTTGGCAATTAAAAGTTATGAGCTACCGATTATTCACTCAGGGACATGGAAAAATCTCAAGATACATTATGCTGAAAGAAGCTAGAGTCAAAGCACAACATATCATGATTCCATTCATAGGATGGCCTAAAAATGATAAACTAAAGCAATTAAAACACCTAACTTGTGGTTTTCAGGTAGACAGTGGGTTTACTTGCAATGGGGGGATAGAAGAGCTTTTAAGGATTTGAGGGATGGAGTAATAAATCTCTCTATCCTGATTGTGAGGGTAATTATAGAACTGTACACTAAGAAAGATGAATTTCAGCCAGGTGTCAGTGGCTTAGGCTTATAATCCTAGCTACTCAGGAGATGGAGATCTGAGGATCATGGTTCAAAGCCTGCCCAGGCAGGAAAGTCTGTGACTCTTATCTCCAATTAACCACCAGAAAACCACAAGTGGAGTTGTGACTCAAAAATGGTAGAATGCTAGTCTTGAGCTGAAGAGCTGAGGGACAGTGCCCAGGCCCTGAGTTCAAGCTCCACGATGGACATTAAAAAAAAAAATGAATTTTAGTATGAAAATTGCATCTCAACAAGACTGACTTTGAAAACACAAAAAACGTGTGGGATGACCTACATTGTTACTCGTATGGCCAAATCTAGAATACTAGATTTAATTAGCTCCTCTCTTTACACAATGGCTTTTATTGAACCAAAAATGCATAATTTTAACTTTTTAATCACTTCTTATATCAGTTAGCTCTTGTAACATTATACACTTAAATGAATGAGAAAAAAAACTGAATGCCATTGTGACAAGAGACATTTCTCACAGGCTGTCCAGTGGGCAGGGCCAGCTGGCCTGGGCTGAGATGGGCTAGGTGGCTTTCCTAGGACACTAATGATTCAGGCAAGTGAGTTCATCCCAAGAGCAGTGGCAAAAGCAGTCACTCATTGCCATCACCAGCCATGGACAGGTCGCAAAACACTTGTCAGAGACAAGCCCAAAGTCAAGGGGCAGAGAAGAGCACTCTATGATGAGGTAATGACAGGGCAAGAGGCAGGAAAGGGAGAAAACCAGGACTCACAAGGCAATGACCTAGCGTGAACTGAGAATGAAGAGGCTGCCTGTTTCAGACAGGTAGGGGGCATGTTCCCAGAATTCCTGATAGAGTTTCTTCACTTAATCTTGCCAGGAATCCTGCAAAACTTGAGGTAAGGCTGAGTGTTTAAGTACTCCAGAGTATACATCGATTTATTTAACATGTTTACTGTGCACCTACTACTGGGTACACTGGACTAGGCACTGCTAAGATTGCACACAAAGACAAAAATCAGGGAAGATTGAGACATTAAAACTTTAGACACATTGGGCTGGGAAGGTGGCTCAGTGGTAGAGCGCTTGCCTTGCATGCATGAGGCCCTGGGTTCGATTCCTCAGCACCACATAAGCAAAAAGAAAAAAGCCGGAAGTGGCGCTGTGGCTCAAGTGGTAGAGTACTAGCCTTGAGCTGAAGAGCTGAGGGACAGCGCCCAGGCCCAGAGTTCAAGTCCCACGACCGGACCTAAAAAAAAAAAAAAAACTTTAGACACTGCTGGTTGGAGTTTGTAATGTTGATGGCTTGAAAAAAAATCACATAGCAGGTCATTTAAATATTCCTAGATCTAGGTATTACTCTAAATAATTGGAAGTAAGATCTCGAACAGGTTTTGCATCCATGTTCACAGGAAGTTTGTCCACAACAGCCAAAAGGTTTCCATCTTCAATGCAATACAAGTAGCACCAATGGGTGAATGGATAAAAAAGTATAAAAAAGTGGTATATAGTGCAACACTATTTAACTGTAAATGACAACATTCTGACACATGCTATAAAATGGATGAGCAATGAAGAAATTATAAGTGAACTAAGCCAAACACAAAAGAACAAACACTGCATGATTCAATTTATAAAAGGTACCTAGAATAAACCATTAAAGTATAAGATATAATAGTGGCCACTTGCAGGAAGAGGGGATGGAGAGTTAGCCCATAGTTTCAGTACACAAAGTTGAAAAAAAAATAACAGATGGATAGTTGTGATATTTGCAGAACATTACAAGTGTACTTAATGCCACTAAACTATATACACTTACATGTTTGAAATGGCAAATCTTGTTATATATTTTACAATAATACAGAGGAAAATCAGTATGCCTACAAAGCAGTTTTAGCCTAGTAGTATAAAAGAAAACATACATAAACACCAAGGGCCACGAGAAAGATAATACAGTGGGGTTTTTTTCCTAAAATATAGGAACTCATTCGTTATTTAAAAGGTAGAGCCTAAGTTTTCTAGTGAGTCTGGCTTATTTCTTCCTATAAGATTGGGCTGTATTTAGTGTTTCATTTCTAACACAGTATGGTGGAAGGGTATAAAAAATGCCCAGGTTTAGAACATATAAAGCTCATGGCTTCCTACTTGCTCTTGAATCACTCACTCTGCATGAAAACAACTACACGTTAGAGAAAGTGTAAGTTGGCATGTGGATAAGTTCATGTGGTAAGGAACTGAGGCCTCCTGTGAAACAAGCTTGAAAGAAGTAAACTTGGTGAAGATCCTCTTGTGAAACAAGCCTATAAAAAGCCCTTTATCTCCAAGCAAATCTTTAAGTGATAGCAGCCAGGCCAATATCATACTTTCAACTTCTGTAGGGATTTTAAGACACGGCCACCTACCTAAAGCCGCTCCTACTATTTTTGTTGTTTAAGCTGAGAAGTTTAGGGGTAATTTGTTAACAGCAACAGGTACCTGATTTAAAAAAAAAAATACATGTATTGCTAAGTTTAGGAAGAAAAAGATGAATCAAGGAATGTTTCCTGGAGGGACTTGTATGCTCAGTCTTTAATAATTTGTGAATGATGCCATGACAGATGGCAGGGACCAAATGGTCAAAGTCTTTGAGAGAACATAGTTCTGGGTTGTAGAAAGGAAATGAAGTATTTGTCTAAAGCATGTAGGTGTGTGAAAAGAAGCAAAATAGGTTAAGTTGGGTTACATTCATTTATTCAACATATTTTTATTGAGTACCAGACCCATGAATAACAAACAAGTAGGAACAAAAGAATAAATATGAACAAAAAGCCTCATCAATTGGGAACCACTGAAGGGCATTTGAGCTGAGGCCTGGGAAGAGTCAGCTCTCCTCCCAGTATGGAAAGTACATGATGCAGGATTGGGCAGGAGTAAAGTCAAGGAGCCTTCATTTGCCCCTCTGGTGAGACAATGAGGAAGAAGTAGAAATGGGATGAGTGGCTCTGGGAAAAGGTAGAATGGTCAGAGAAGAAGCTGATAATTGGAAGGGGGAAAAAGCTATGAGGAGAAAAGGATAAACTGTTCAGAACAGACAAATGCCACCAGAAAACTGCAAAAGTAGGAAGCAAAAAGGAGCCCTTGTTGAATGAAAAGTGGAAATGATGGTGGGAAAGAAATACCCCTAAGTAGACCCTTAAGGAGTTTGTCAGGAAAGTGAGAGAAAAGACAGGAGGGAGCCTGAGGATGGTTAAGGGTGACACTGATCAAGATGCACTGTACTCATTAATTGAATGAGTAATGCTGAATTAAAACTTCTTTGTACAACAACTTAAAGTTAATTTTAAGGAAAAAAAAGATCATATGTCCCCTATTATCTTGTGTGGCAGTGAGGATTAAGCAAAATGAAAGATGCCATCTGAAGTCAATTATGCTTTGATCCAAGGAAGGTATTACAGTACCAGAAACATCCAGTGCTTAAGATTAGAATCTATATTGGCCATAAATCCATTTCACCAAATACTGGAGATTCATACAGGTTTATGAAAAGCACTTTCCTTTTCCAAAACAATGTTTAAGTTTGGTTTTCATTTGTGACATTTTAGGATCAACAAACTAAGAATAGTACTTTCAGCCTTTCTTCACTAAAACTCCAGAAATAAAAACACCCCTTTTGCAGCTAGTTTTAAAAAAATGATACATGTATTTATAAACTGATACATTGAAAGAAACCCTTTTGTACAACTAAAGATAATTTTTTAAGTAATTAAAAAACTGTCCAGCAGAAAAATGTCCAGCAAAACTAGCTCTTCTCATGAAATGGGACACAACAGGGAACAAGATCTTGGGAAGTAGGAGTGGCATAGGACAGGATGGTAGGCCTTGGAGGCATAGATTACTCCTGTCTAACATGAGGATGTGATTTTGAGGTGAAGCAAATCCCTATCTTTTGCTAAGCTTTTCTCCATAGTAGCCCTACGGGGTGCTTCACTCCAGACACTACTGTTTTACATAACCTTCGTAAGTATTTCCCCCCAGGTGTCTCATTTCTAGATGTTTGCATCCTGTCTTCTATTTCCATCCAAACTCTGTCTTTCCTCAATTGAACTGTCCTCCATAAGGACCTACTGCCACCACCACATCGAATAGAGTCCACACAAACCTCTAGCTGGATACACCTCATTCACGTACTTGCTGAACTGGTACAGTACAAATGGAGCCCAACCCAAGAACAGGGTAATCCTAGAAAATAGTAAGATTTTACCATCTGTGAGAATATTTGGGAACAGCATCTCTCTTTCTGGTCTAATTTCTAAAGACGCTGAGAATTAAGAAATGGCATATGGAAGTCAAATTGTTATTATAAAGGTGATGTACCATAGTCAAAATTTCCGTATCACTGATAGACGTATATATGGAGGATAAGACAATGTAAGGGCCCAGTGAGCCTGCCAACTAAACCCACTACAAAAGTCACACACACACAAACACACACACACACACACACTCTCTCTCTTATTGCCATCCTCTAGGGACTCTACATGAGAGTTCCTGTGAGTACAGCACCCAGGCAAAGTTCCAGACCTGGAGGAAGTTGGTTAATCCCTCCCAGATTCACCACTCAAAAGCAACCCTATCCAAAAAAGTAAAAGGGTGAAAAAAAGCCAGAAGTGATTTAAGAAATTTCTTTGGAGGCCAGGTGCACAGTTGGCTCATGCCTCAAATCCTAGCTAGTCCGGAGGCTGAGATCTGAGGATCAGAGGCAGCCCAGGCAGGAAAGTCTGTGAGACTCTTATATCCAGAAGTGATGCTGTGGCTCAAGTGGTAGAGTGCTCGCCTTTAGCTAAAGAGCTGAGGGACAGTGCCCAAGCCCAGGGTTCAAGCCCCATGATGGACAAAAAAAGAAAAGAAAAGAAAAAAGACAAGAAATGACTTTGAGAAAAAAATCCTTCCTTGAAGAAACCAAAGAGTAAAAATAGGCCTTCCCTTTTAATGAATCCTAGTATAAGCTGGATTAGAGTGGAGAGCCAAATACAAGGGAACACAGAACACTGGCATTTCCTCGGTTTTCCCAATATTTCCTTCTTCTGCTTCATTTGCTTGTTATTCCTCAGTTTGGGTTTGGGCTTTTATAACTCAAGGTGGGGATTCTTTTAGTTGTCTTCAATCCCTCCTACAGCCTTACTCCATCCTACCAGAGCATATCCTCCCTTTGTAGCAATACTTGAAAAACTAAATAGACTCCACTTTAATAGTTAGCTCTGTGACCCGTAAAGCAAGGGAACATTCAATATTGTAGGTGTCAAAACAGGTTAGAGTTTTAAAAAATAACCTAGGAAATAACAACTCATTTTTCCCAGTGGGAACAAAGTGAGTAGATGTCAGAATCAACTAGTTAATGGAAACTAGAAATCTGAACAGAAAAAAAAAAATCTGTAAATCAGAAATCATAAACTTTGAGACCAGCACTATCCAGTAGTTACTTTAGAATTATGATAATATTCTGTTGATGTGCTCTTCAAAGTAATAGCCAATAGCCATAAGTAGTGACTGTGTATATGTGGGCAGTGTGGCGAAGGAGCTAAATTTTTTAGTTATTTAATTGCAGTTCATTCCAATTAAGTCACATATGATTTCCCATCAGCATCCTGAGAAACAAACCCAACAGGTTATAATAACAGAAAGTTATTTGGTAAGTGGTGGGTACTGCCCCACTCTTAATTCATTGAATTACCAACAATTCGCTTTTTAAAAAGCAATTACTCAGTGGCTCACATCTGTAATGCTAGCTACTCAGGAGGCTAAGATCTGAGAGCATCACAGTTCCAAGCCAGTCAGGAAGGAAAAGTCTGTAAGACCTATCTCCAATTAACCACTTTATTAAAAAAAAAAAAAAAAGCTGGAAGTGGAACTGTGGCTCCAGTAGTAGAGTGCTAGCTTTGAGCAAAAGAGTTCAGACAGTGCCCAAGCACTAAGTTTGACTGGCACACGTACACATATGTGTATACACACACACACACACACACACACACACATCCATCCCTAAACTCCCAATAAGTCGTTTAAGATTATTAGAAACAGCATCCCAATGATAAGGGGGGGGTCTTGCCCTTTTAAGTCACCCACATTTTTGGTCAGCCATCAAGGCCCAAAGATAAATACAATTAATACTAGTTGCATCTAACTTAAGAGACTATAATGCATGGCCACATAGGTGATCCCAGTGAAAATTCAGTTACATTATATTAGGTATGACTGCCACAAAACCAACACATCTAATCTCTATTGTTCTTGATGGGTAGATAAAGACAGCTTTGTTATCAATTGCCATAATAATGTTGCATAATGTCATCCTCGATCTCAGGGGCTTAAAACAATAAAGCATTTATTTTTGCTCACAAATTAGTACGTGAGCAATGTTGGCTAGATTCAGCAGGTGATTCTCCTGGCCTATTTTGGGGTTCACTCATATTTCTTGAGGCTGCCTATCACCAGTGTTAAGGGAAGTGTCACATAGTTTAGTAACTTCTCCCACAGGTTACCCTAGGTGCATTGCAATGGTAGAAACGGCAACAACCAGCATTTTTCAAGCCTCTATTTGTACCTATTGGCCAAAGAACATCACTTTTGGCAGTCCACACATCATGGTGGGTGGGCATTGCTTGGTTATGTGGCAAAAGGTACAGACAAAAGGAAGAGGTGAAAAAGTTGGAACCAAATAATGCAAATTAACCTACTAATCGCACTTATCAAGTCCTGAAAACTTTTTTTTTTTGGAAAATTCACTGAACTACATCATACCCATGTACAACTATATCCTTCAAATATAAAAACAGGTTATGCTCGCCACCCTCACCTAAAAGACATCACTGAGAAGATTTCACCCATGTAAGATCACACTTATTTTAGGATGAAGCTACAGAAAGGCTCCAAGACATTAAAGTCGAATTATCTTATCTGTCTTTATCTTTGAATATACCGTATACAAGTCTATCTGATAATCTTTAATTTGGTAAAATGTAAAAAGTAGGCCTGCTCCATAGACTAATGAAACCTGCCAGACCACAGTAACTAACTTGATCCTGCACTTCCCAATGTTGATGCCAACAACAACTTCTCCAGAACCTCTCCAGAGACAAAAACTGAGATAATGGTCAACCAGGCCACACCTGTGACGTGGGACTGTTCTGACTGTACTTACCTTTCCCATCCCCTGCCCGCAATTCAAAGCTAAAACAAACGTCTGCAATAGAGGATGGCTGAGGTTGCACTGAAGTACCGTCTGCCCACAGGTGCCACACGGTACACCTGCTTTCTGAGCCCTGTCTGCTGGGCACACAGGCACGAGAGGCAGGAAACTCTTGGGACTTTGGGCCTAAGGTCTAGCAACCTGGCTTCGAGGACATGTGCATCCCTGAATGTGTTCCGCGGAAGATTCTGAGGCAAAAGCCTTAAGAATGATCTAGACTATGGGGGCGATGGTCGGGTGAGCTCCCGGGCACTGGCGCTCCTGGCCCGGTGAGGGCCGCGTCTCGCAGGGCGGGAAGCCTCCGTCAGAGTCGGAGCGAGCTGAAGCCACGGCGTGTCTACCAAGAGCTGCACACGCCGCTCCCGGAGCGAGGAGGGAACCCACGCCCACCACGTGACCGAGTCAACGGGACAGCTACCTGCGCGGCACTAGCACCCAAGCTTCGCGACCTCCTTCCAGACGCTGCAGGGAAAACTGCGCGCGCGCGCGCGCGCCACTTCCGCTGTCGAAGGCGTACCACCTCACGCGGCCCCGCGCTAACGCGAAAGTGTGGCGCAGGGGGATTCTGGGAAATGTAGTTCCCAGCGCCGCCCACAGCGGCCGAGGCGGACCGAACGTTCCCTTCTTATTTAGGAATGGCCTAGTTAGTGTTGCCTTTTCAGATCATCTAATTCCGGGAAGTGGTGCCCTGGGTCAAAGCGCTAATACTTTCGATATTAGGAAAGGTCTATTAATATTCTGATACACACACGGGGTGCAATCATTTGAATAAAGGTAAACTAAAAAGGCGACTCAGTGGTAGAGCGCTTGCCTCGCATGCATGAGGCCCTGGGTTCGATTCCTCAGCACCACAAAAGCAGAAACGGCCGGAAGTGGTGCTGTGGCCCCCGTGGTAGAGCGCTAGCCTTGAGCTGAAAAGCTGAGGAACAGCGTCCAGACCCAGAGTTCAGGCCCCACGACCGGCAAAATAAATGAATGAATGAATAATAAATATATAAATGTAAACTAAAAATGACCTAGTTATTGGGATAGATGGGGAATGATGGAAGAGGTCACGTCCATCAAGTTGCTTCTTACTCATAAATTTGCATGTTGAATTGAAGTTCTTTTATACAACTAAAGGTACTTTAAAAAATAAAATGCAGGGGGAGGCTGGGAAGGGATGTGAAGGGTAAACAAAGGAGGAGGCTACAATGCTTGATAAGAAATGTACTCACTATCTTGCCCATGTAATTGTAACCCCACTGTACAGTATTTTCACAATTAAAAAAATAATAAAATGCAAACTTTAAAAACAAAAAAGAGAAAAAGGTGGAAGGGAAGAGGAGAAGGAAGGAGGAAGAAAACAGACAGGAAAGGAAGGAAGGAGAGAAAGAAAGAAAGAAAGAAAAGAACAAAAAAGGAGAGAAAGGAAGGAAGGAAAGAAGGAAGGAAGAAAGGAGGGAGGGAAGGAAGGTATGACAGAAGGCAGGAAGGAAAGAAAACCTAGTTAAGAGCTCAAGCTAAGTCTAAGAAATAAGGTTTTGAGTGGGCTAAGCACTGGCACTTAGCTCTTCTAGAAGAATGTGTCACTTTAACCCTTATCCTTTCATTTTTTCCCATGAATTTTTATGGACTCTGACAATCCCACTAGACCAAAGTGAAAAGGGACAACTTGCAAAGTTCTTCAGTCAATGCCACTTACTCAGTTTGGACACATTATTGTGGGGCCTGTGGGGGTTTCTCTGCTGGAAAATCCCCAGGGAAAGTAAAGTGCAATTAATTCTAAGAGCTTGTTCAGCCCCTATGTCTCACTGAACTTAGTAAATCAAAAGCACTAAGCCCATGAGACAAAATATCAGTAAATTCCCTCTGTTGTTTTGAAAGATTTATTTACTCTAAACAAAGATAGGGGAAGATTTGAAAACCAAAAGTCAAGTTCTCTGTCAAACAATTGGAGAGATGCCTGCTTTAGAGGCCATTTAGTTCACTGGGTCCATTTAGTACATTGATTAAAAGTGAGTTTACTGCCGAATTTATTACACATGATTCTGACCAAGAAATCAAGAAAATGATTTAAACATTCCAAAGGAATTCCAAAACTAAAAATTAAAATTCTCATGCATTAGACCAGTTGCTGAGGAGAAGCTCTCAGCCCCACATTAGAGCTGTGTTTAAATTTTCATGTGATCTCAGTGTTTCCCTGTTCTTGATTTTGTGAAAATATGCCTAGCAAAAAGCAAAGGTGCCCCCAAAGCAAGGTAAAAGTTATAGTAGTCCTCCCAAACCAAAAAGAGTATGTATCATGTGCTCCATTTAACTGAAAAACTGAAAATTTTAGATTTGTTGAAAAGTTTCAATAGATGTCGACTGATGGAAATATTAATCAAACATCTACAATACAGTATTGAGGTCAATGCATCCTGAGCATCCATGATTTTCCTTCTGCAGTGGCCTCCTTGAAATCATATACCGACAAGAGCAGGAGTCTAATATACTATATACATATGTACATCAGAGAAGCCCCAGATTTTAAGGTTAAGAGCAATCATTCAGATAAACCTGAACTATTGATTTATAAATGAAGACCCTTATACAAGATGAATGGATCTTGAAAATACTATACTAAATGGAAGAACCTGGACACAAATGACTATATAGTACATACTTCTGTTCATATAAACTAAAAACAAAAAACAGGTGACACTAATCTAAAGAAGAAAAAAACAGCAACAATGAAGTGTGTACTTTGGTGGGAAAAGCGTGAAATAGACCAGGAAGAGTCCTAAGTAAGTTTTCAAGGATGATGAGTATACACATTTGTCAAAATTCACCCTAAAGGGTGAAGCATATTGATGTCTACTGCTTACATGGAAATGCATAGAAAAATAAGATAGATTATTGGATGGATAGAAGGACAGGTAGACATATAAGAAAATAAACAAGATGTCAGTAGCTCATGCTTATAATCCTAGCTACTCAGTATGCTGAGATCTGAGGATTGTGGTTTGAAGCCAGCCCAGGTATCGAAACCAGGGCCTCATGCAAGCACTCTACCACTAAACCACATTCCCAGCCCAGGAAACACTTATCTCCAATAAACTACTCAAAAAAGCCGGAAGTAGTGCTGTGACTCAAATGGTAGAGTACTGGCTTTGAGCAAAAGAAGCTCAGAGACTGTGCCCAGGCCCAGAATTCAAGTCTCAGGACAGGCAAAAGAAAAAAAAGAGGAAGAAGAAACAAGAAGAAGAATGAAGAGGAGGAGGAGGAAGAGAGAGAGAGAGGAAGGGAGAGGTGAAGGGGAGGGGGAGGGAGAAGGAGAGGGAGGAGGAGGGCAGAGGGAGAGGAAGGAGGGGAAAGGAGGAAGAGGAGGGAGGGGGAAGAAGGAGGAGGGAGGGGGAGGGAGGGAGAGGGGGAAGAAGGAGGAGGGAGGGGGTGGGGAAGGAGAGGGGGAGGAGGAGGAGGGGGGAGGGGAAGGAGGAGGAGGGAGGGGGAGGGGAAGAGAGTTGGGAGGAGGAGGAAGGAGGAGGAGAAGAAGAAAAGAAACGCACCAAAATGTTCATTGTGGATTAAAGGCAGTGGGTATATAGTTCAGCTATGGTGCCAGTGTGCTGACTGGGGAAGAGATGGTAAAGAAGTCATGGGAAAGCAATACAAGAAGTAAAAATTACTGTCAGTTGAGAAGGCAGCAGCAGCAGGCCAGACACTCCGAACATTTTATGTGGTTTGCTCTGTTCTTCAAAATATGCAAAATAATGGTAGGCACTGGTTACTCACGCCTATAATCCTATAATACTCAGGAGACTAAGATCTGAGGGTCACAGTTGGAAGCCAGCCTGGGCAAGAACGTTTGAGAGACTCTTACCTCCAATTAATCACAAAAAAACAGCTAGAAGTAGAGGTATGGCTCAACTGGTAGAATGCTAGCCTTGAGCAAAAGAAGCTCAAGGACAGCCCAGGCCTAGAGTTCAAGGCCTAGGACCAGCTAAAAAATAAAAATAATAAACAAATAAAATATGCAAAAATATAACAAATTCAGTTTTCCTTATTCTTGCTATGTGATTACTCTAAGCTGAAAATTTTTGCAAGCATTGTTCATGGCACACTGAGAATCTCTCTCTGACCTACAATTTCAATGACCCCAGGTTCAGATATAAAATAATGTGCTGCATAACAAACCACCACAAAGCTCAGTGGTTCATAACAATTACTTCTTGCTTTGACATTTACAGGGTGGCTATGTATTGACTCTTCTAGGCTTAGCTTGGTTTTCAGGCTCTCCCCTCTTCCTTGGACCAGCAGTCTTCCCAGCCATGTTCTTCTCATGATGGTGACTACGAGCGACACAACAAGACAAGACATCCTACACAAGCACATCTCAATATGTCTCCCATCATAGGTGCATCATCCAAAGCAGATAACAACTAGTGCAAACTCACCGCAAGCTCCTTATTCATCATTGCAGATGACTCTGGGACTGCGTTCATCTCAGAGTTCATTGATTTGAGCTAGGATCTTCTTCCTGAAACCTCTATGGCTTCCACCATTCAACATTAAAAAAAAATAATCTTGAGCTTATAAATTGACCAACTCAAGTGAACTGTTCTCTTTTGCCTCTTCACCTTCCCTAGGTAGAATTCCAAGAGGGAAATTACAAACATCTGGCCAAGAGAAGGAACACAGGACACTTATTTTTCTGCTTTAGGAGAAGTCAATTAGAGTTTCGATTTCCTCAGTTAAATGTCACCTTTTTACAACATTCTGGAGGGAGAGTTGGCAGCCCTTTCATGAGGAAAAGAAGTCTTTCGGGGAAAGGCTTATTGTCTAAAAAAGCCACGGAAGGGTCCAGAGATTAAAGGGCTGTCTAAGCTTCCCAGAGCTCTCAGTTTCTATTTTAAGCAGAGCATTTGGCTTCCCTTGTAGCCTCAAGTGAGCCTTTTGAATCTCCCTGCAACACTTTGCTATCATTTGCAGAAAGGGATAATAAGACTTGCTGCTAGGTAGTGCATATAAAGCGCTCAGAGCGACTGGAGAGGAAGGTGGGCTTCTCCAGGGGAAAGCTGTCAGCATGTTTTCTCCTGCTCTCCAGATATTTTCAGTGTCTGCTACCTCTCATTAGAGCATCTGGTCCTTTCTCAGAGAAGTTAGAGGAAAAGCAAAATCAATGGAGCACAGAGGATCCCTTCTCTCCCCTCTACTGCAAGGGAGATAAGTCAGATTGAGTGGTGAATGATTGCTACTCCTCACTTGCTGATACTTTGTACCCTATTTTCAAATTAAGGAGCACATTGTTGGCACGCCTGAAAGGTTAAACACTCCCACTTTGCTGTGCGCCATTTCTGTGGAAGGAACATCTTGTCTGCAGAATCCTTCCCCCACAGAGCTGGGTGAGATTATGAGAGCATCTCTATAGTTTTTTCTAAAGTTAGAAGCTAAATCATTCTGCTCCTAAGGAGGTACTGCAACTAAAAAGATTGTGTGTAACTTATTTTTGAACTGTATTAAAATGATCAGTGTTAGCAAATTGAGTCCCTTCCTATAGCCTAGTCCACTCCTTCCCCTCTCCACAGTTTAGCATGCTCCCTTCCTAGGCAGCACTAATCAACTTCCAACCCCTTTACCTTGGGATGGCACTTCTCTGGGCAGCTACCACCATAGAAGGTGACAAGAACCCCTTAGAGTGACCTTCAGGTCTAGGCAGCTGCAGAACCCCTTATCTTCTATTCAGATAGCAGCCATAAACCCTAGTCCATCATGATGAAGCCCCTGGCCTGCATATCCACACCAGGGTTTCCGCCTCCTAGCCCCTTCTAGCCCCTCCTGAACCTCCTAGGTTATTTAGGTCACCCCAGACTAGCCCAGTGCTTCTTCCCATTCCTCCCTTGTGAGAAGGAATTTTGCTGGCCCCCTTTTCCCAGAAATAAACCTTCTTTTGTTCTCTGTACCTGGATGTTTGCATGGTTCTCTGGCAAAGTCTATTAATCTTGATTTTGCTAAGACTCAGATTTTTAAATTATTTTTTAAAAATGCTTTAAGTTCAGTTATAAGGGACTCATTTTAACAATGGGGGGAGGGCTGGGGGAGGATGGGAAGGGATGGGAAGGGGAAACAAAGGAGGAGGCTACAATGCTTGATAAGAAATGTATTTATTGGGCTGGGAAGGTGGCTCAGTGGTAGAGTGCTTGCCTTGCATGCCTGAGGCCCTGGGTTTGAGTCCTCAGTGCCACATAAGCAAAAAGAAAAAATCCAGAAGTGGTGCTGTGGCCCAAGGAATAGAGTGTTAGCCTTGAGCTGAAGAGCTGAGGGACAGCGCCCAGGCCCAGAGTTCAGGCCCCACGACCGGACCCCCCCCAAAAAAAAAGAAATGTATTTATTATCTTGCCCATGTAATTGTAACCCCTCTGTAAGTATTTTCACAATAAAAAAATTTCCCCCAAAATAATTCAAAGTGGTTTCTGCATGCTATGTTATCTTTGGGCTCTATCAAACCCCAATTTGGAGATGGTGAAGTGTGAGGATAGGGAGGGGATGGGGAGCGGGTTGTGAACATTGGACACAGAAGACCTTTGGATGAAAAAAACAAATGACTTCTTGGCACTGTCTTTTCCATATACTACAAAGTCTTTCACCTGATTCCTAAGTATCTTTCTTTCTTTTTTTGTTTTTTGTTTTTGCCTCTTCAGCGCTGGAGATTGAAGTGAGGGCCTCAAGGTTGCTAGGCTCCCTGACCTTTTGGTTTTGTTTTTATTTGTTCTATTCTGTTTTGTTTTTGTTTCAGATAGGGTCTTACACTTTTGCCCAGATTAGCCTCAGACCTCAGACCTCCTGAGGGAATGAGATATCAGGTGTGCACAATAAAATCATCATTATTTTCAAGATAGTAAAAAAGCATCTTTGATTCCAATTCTCTATAACTCTACCACCTTATCTAATTTTATCTGAAAAAGTGTTTGCATATTTTTTTGGGGGGGGTCTGGTCGTGGGGCCTGAACTCTGGGCCTGGGCACTGTCCCTCAGCTCTTCAGCTCAAGGCTAACACTCTATTCCTTGGGCCACAGCACCACTTCTGGATTTTTTCTTTTTGCTTATGTGGCACTGAGGACTCAAACCCAGGGCCTCAGGCATGCAAGGCAAGCGTTCTACCACTGAGCCACCTTCCTAGTCCCTACATTTTAAAATATATTATTATTTGTTATTTTTGATAACCATGTACACATTCTATTAGGCTTATTTATATACTTAAAGTGGAAAGAGAACATCACAATTTATTTCCACTATTGATCTTACAAAAAAAAAGAATGAAATCAATTCTTAAAATTGAGAGGGAAAAACTAGTACATGTTCCCTATCTTTTCTGCTATGGTCACCATGTTCTATTTACATATTTCTTCCTTCTTATTGTTCTTAGCTTCAGAAATTGGATTTTTAAAATGTTTTATTGTTATTATAAAGGTGATGAAAGAAGGAGTTACAGTTACAGAATTCAGGTGAAGAGTACATTTCTCTTTGGGCAATGTCACTCGTTCCTCACTCTCTCTCAAAGGTTGATTTTTAAATGTATCCTACCAATGACTATATTGTTCTTAAACATACACAGTTGCCAGGAGGATGCACTTTTTCTGAGGAGGTCAATGAATAACATAGATCCATACACTTGTAAAAATTCATGCACAGTCTGTACATACCTCATCAATGATTGCTAATATCAGATTGGGAGAGAGAAGGTGGCCTTTATCAAGATGCATTGTACTTACAAACTGATACATTGAGTTGAAACCCCATTGTGCAACTACTTAAAGATAACTTAAAACTTACTGTGATTGGGGCAGGGAGCAAAGACAGACAACTTGCCTCATAAAACATTTTCCACAGAGAAAGTAATTCCAGCATATTCTGTAATTATTCCCAAATTAAAAGTAGGAACCTTTAATAGTACTTAGTAGTAGGATCTACTGTAACTGGATGATTTCAATGCTGATAAAAACTCATCAAGAAAAATCCAGATCCAGTGCTACAACTCACCATTCCATGTCATAGTGTCCCCAGGGGAGTTCACCTATATTGACATTGGCAACTTCTGAATCCTCCAACTGCTGACCAATCTCATCTCCATCTCTCCCCGTGTGTCAAGAAGAAATGTATTTTCATTTTCTTTTAAGCTAAGAATAGTTGAGAGGAAGTCATTTTAGTGTTTGATGTCACAATAATTTATTCTTACCTGCTGTTCTATAGAAACATTTCTGTCCATCTTTCCATTCTTGGTAGATCAGCAACTTAGGGAAAGGGAAGAAGTACAGTAGTAGGTACCAGGGCTGATGGTCAAGTAATGGAATATCTGCATTAGCAATTCCAAGAAGGAAAAGAGATAGATACTCTGTGCTTTCTTTTTCATTATTATATATAATTTGAAAGTTGATCAGAACATCCAATTATTAGAGGGTAGAAGAATAGGCAGAATAGTATCAAAACTCAGACTGAAGGAGTAAGTTCTGTCATTTCAAAGCACAGTTGGGGGACTGTAGTTTACAGTAACCTATTATACATTTTTGTACGTATATGCACCAGTCCTGGGGTTTGAACTCAGGCCCTGGGCAATGTCCCTAAGCTTCTTTGCTCAAGGCTAGTGCTCTACTACTTGAGCCACAGCCCTACTTCAATTTTTTAATTGGAAATAAGAGTCTCATGGACTTTACTGCCTGGTCTGGATTTGAACCATGATCCTCAGGTCTCTGCCTCCTGAGTAGTTAGGATTATAAGCATGAGCAACTAGCATCTGGCCTATTATACATTTTATAAAAAACTAGAAGAGGTGATTGAAGGTCCATAAAGGATGAAGAGATGAAAATGCTAATTCTCCTAATCTTATTGGTACAGAGAGACAGACAGACACAGAAAGATCCCTTTCTGAGCATCTGCATTGGATTGCTTCCAGGACATACAGTGAATACTAAAATCCATGACTACTCCAGTACCTTTTATAAAATGATTCACTATTTGTATGTTATCTGAACATATCCTTTTGTCTGTGCACAGATTAAATTATCCCTAAATTTCTTAGGATATCTAACAGACTATGAATGCTGTGTAAATAGTTATTATACTGTATTGTTTGGGAATAATAACGGGGAAAAATGCCTGTCGATATTCACACTATAAAAGCTGAGGTGATTCGTTGAGAGGGAGTTATCTTAGACTTTAGAATCTGAATTCTTCCAAGATGGCAAAAATCTTACCTGTACACTCTATGGGGACACCTAACCCCTGTATCTCAAGTCAGTCTTGATAGATCACCAACTCAGCAAGAGGAAGGAATAAGATACGTTTTCTTTTTTATGTATCTCCCATCTGTAGTTGTTGAATATATGTGTGTCGAATCCATCAGATACCAATAACAAACTGTATTATGTTTCAATAAAAAGTTAGAGCAGAGATTACTTGGAATACAGTATAAAAATGTGTGGAAATACAATGAAATCCTTACCCCCAAGTAAAACACACACCCACACACACCCCCACACACAGAACAATATGCATATAAAACTTCAAGAAGTTACTATAGAAAGTGTTGGAGGTTGCTTCCACCTAACTTAACAACCTTTTACTCCTCACTGTCCTCCCCCGCACAAGGAGGGCAGTGCAGAGCTGAGAAGGGAGAGGGAGCCATACTCACATGTAGCTTGGGTAGTCTCTTCTCCTCTCTCTTCCCAAGCCCTTCCTAAAACCCTCTGTCTTGACTGCCATGTCTTGAAAGGTCAGAGACAGAACTCTTGTGGTCTGGCCCGGCCTGTGGACTTGCTCCACAGACCCAACAACAGTCTGATGGAATATTCCATGTTCATCTTTTTTTTTTTTTGCCAGTCCTGGAGCTTGAACTCACGGCCTGGCCACTATCCTTGAGCTTTTTCTGCTCAAGTCTAGCACTCTACCACTTGAGCCACAGTGCTACTTTCAGCTTTTCCTGTTTATGTGGTACTGAGGAATCGAACCCAGGGCTTCATGCATGCTAGGCAAGCACTTTGCCACTAAGCCACATGCCCAGCCCTCCATGTCTGTCTTTAGGAGAATCAGCTAGGGCTCTACCTGACTACACCCAATCAGATTCTCTGGGCCATTGCTACCAGCCATATAGATGCTATTTTGATCTCCAATTTCAAGTGCTTACATGTATTTCTCAACTGATTTCTAAGATGCAAGGAGAAGAGGCTTGATGATCACCTCTCAAACCTCCACAACTCCTTGCTCTGCTGATAAGGACAAAAATAAATGTATTGTCTTTCTTGTAGGGAACATTAAGACCAGATGATGACTTCTCCCTTGGAACAAAATCAACTGAGTAATTAGAAAGGAGTGAAATTAATTCATCTCTGTCCTATAACATTGTCCAGTACTAACTGAAGGAACTGCTTTCTCAAGTGCCCCGGGATGGGGATTTGGAGGGGTTTATTGTAATGTCATAGGTTATCCTTTTGCTGAGTAAAGGACCATAGTCACCAATTGTCCAACACAAAGAAAGTATAATTACAAAATCTGGATCCTGAAAGTGGCACTGCAGCTCAAGTGGTAGAGCGGCTCACCTTGAGCTGAAGAGCTGAGGGACAGGGCCCAGGCCCAGAGTTCAAGTCCCACAACCGACCAAAAACATTGGATCCTTTCCCTTTAATCTGAGCCTGGATTTGTGACTTCTTCTTCTTTTTAATCCTGTAGTAAATGTAAGACTGCAGAAATGGGGAGATCCAACAAAGAGGGTGAATATGGGTAAATATGCTCAAAAGTACTTTATATGCATGCAACAGAATAAAATCTACTGAAATTATTTCAAGTGAGGGGATGAGTGAAAGAGAGATGAGAGAGGTGATCCTGATCAGAGTTTCCAGGATGGCTTTGCTGATCCGGACTGCTCAGAAGGAGTATACAGGTTGTGGGTTACTTTATGGTTTTTTTTTCTTTTATCTTTACTATAAAGGTGATGAACGGGGTGGGGGAGTTACAGTTACATAAATAAAGTAGTGAGTACATTTTTTTAAACACTGTGACCCCCTCTCTCACTTTCTCCTGCTTACCCTTTCCTACTGCCCTCCCCCCACAAGTTGTTTAGTTCATTTCCAATGTAGCGTCAAGTGAGTATCATTGTTGCATGAGGTCATCTTTTATCCTGCTGTTTCTGGATTCCCTTTCCCTCCCATGGATCAGATAAACTTATATGCAAGACAAAGGGTACAGAAAACTAAAATAGAAAAAAATAGAAATAACTGCATATAGGGCATAATAAGGACCTCTTGTTTCCAATTCTTGGAGTTCGTGTTGATACACTTCATTACATATGGTCCCATGCACTTAGCAATTGGGCTATTGTGATCCCCTGTTAAGAATATCATAGACATAGTCTAGTTATTACATACGAGGGAAACCATGCAACCTGCTTTTCTTTGGACCTGGCTTACTTTGCTTAATATAATTTTTTCCAGGTCTTTCCATTTCCTTATGAATGGAGTAATACCATTCTTTCTGATGGAAGCATAGAATTCCATTGTGTATATATAACACCACTTCTTGATCCATTCATCTGCTGAGGGGCATCTGGGTTGGTTCCATATCTTTGCTATCCTAAATAATGCTTCAATAAACATGGTTGTGCTGGTAGTATTAGTATGGCCTTGTTTTTTCTTTTTTGTTTGTTTTTTGTCACTCATGGGACCTGAACTCTAGGCCTACGCACTTTCCCTCAGTTCTTCAGCTCAAGGCTAGTGCTCCACCACTTGAGCCACAGTGCTACTTCTGGTTTTTTCTGCTTATGTGGTGCTGAGGAATCAAACCTAGGGCCTCATGCTTGCAAGGCAAGCACTCTACCATTGAGCCACCTACCCAGCCCCTAGTATGGCTGGTTTGTAGCCATTTGGGTAAAATGCCCAGGAGTGGGATTGCTGGGTCATAGGGGAGCTCTATGTTTAGTCTTTTGAGGAACCTCTACACTGCTTTCCAGAGTGGCCAAACAAGTTTATACTCCCACCAACAGTGTAAATAGGGTTCCCTTTTGGCCACATCCCCTCCAGCATCTGTTGTTATTAGAGTTCTAACTGGGATAAGGAAGAATCTCAATGTGTTTTTTTTTAATTGGGCTGGATACAGCATCCACTTGGCTTCCCCTGAGTTGTGAGATATAACTGCGTATACTGTCTCATCTCACTCTGACCCTGTCAGGTTAAATGCTGTTCGCTTCAACTCTACCCAGGCCTTGACCTACCCCTGGTCAAGCCAGAGTCTCCTGTACCCACCATCAGGAGATAGTATAGGGCTACAGACAACTACAAAGTCCCAGAATGCATCTTTTCTGGATGAAACAGCTTCCAGTTACCTTACAGAAGACTGGAATTGGTGTTCATGTGTGGAGGATTCATTAGGCTACCTCTGATGCTGGCATCCCAGCATCCCACGGACAGGAGAGCCTGGTGAAGATGCCCTATGCTCTCTACCATTTTTTATGGCAGTGGTACCTAGAAGGAGCCTAAGTAACCCCCTGACCTCCTCCCAGAGGTGCCTCCTCTCCTCCCTTGCCACACCTCAACTCGTCCTTCCAAAACAATAACAGTAGAAGAAAGCTGAGACATCACATAACCTGATCATAGAGTATACCATAAAAATACAGTAGTTGAAGGGACAATGTATAAAAATAGACACATTAACCATGAACAGAATTAAGAGTTTAGAAATTAACCCATGCATTTATGGTCCATTTGGGTTGGTTTTTTCTTTTTTGAGAAAGTGGTCAGAATAGAAAACATAACAGGATGCCAGGGGTCAGTGATTCATGCCTATAATCCTCGTTCTCAGGAGGCTGAGCTCTGAGGATCATGATTTGGAACCAGCCCAAGGAAGAAACTTCCATGAGACTCTTATCTCTGATAAGATAGAGTGCCAGTCGAGCAAAAAAGCCAAGAGAAAGTCTGAGGCCCTGAGTTTATGCTGTAGTACTGGCACAAACAGGAAGGAAGGAAGGAAAGAAGGAAGGAAGGAAGGAAGGAAGGAAGGAAGGAAGGAAGGAAGGAAGGAAGGGAAGGAGGAAGGAAGGAAGGGAGGGAGGGAGGGTGACAGACACAGACACAGACACAGACACAGAATTACGGCTCACACCTGTAATCCTAGTGACACAGGAGGCTGAGATCTGAGGCTGTAGGTTCGAAGCCCACCTCCACAGACAAACACTGCTTGCTCCCTCTTCCAGGAAGAATCTACAACCTTAATGTGGTTTGCATTCCTTTTCTGGCCAGAGATGTTGAACATTTCCTCTTGTATCTATTGGCCAGTCTCCTTTCCTCTTCAGGTAAGTTGTTAATGGGGTGGTTGTTTATTTGGGGATTTGTTTTGGGGGGATTTAATGTTTTAAACTCTAAGTATATTTTAGATATGAGGCCCCTGTCTGTTGTATGGCTAGTGAAGATCTTCTCCCTGTCTGTGAGCTTTCTGTTTATTTCTGGAGCCTACTAGGCTGGGATGACTGAGCCCTTAATTCATGTGGCTTCTGGTCCTCCAGCAGGCAGCCTAGGCTTCTTCACATGGTCAAGCAAAAGAGGATATGTCCAGGGAGCCCATTTTTCAAGCCATTACTTGTCCTTTAAGATTTTTGTCAGCATACGTAGTTGTATAACAGTGCACAGTATCACTGTGCCATTGCCATACATGTATGCAATTAAAGGGCAAGCCCTACGGCTAAATGGTAGAATGATGCCCAACATGCATAGGCCATGGATTCAATCCCAAGCACCATCAAAAACAAGCAGGGGCCAGGCAAGGTGGGGCACACATGTAATTCCAGCACTGAGAAGGCTGATACAAAATGATCTTGAGTTTAAGACCAGCCTGATCTA
The DNA here is from genome assembly GCF_000151885.1 of Dipodomys ordii. Taxonomy (NCBI): domain Eukaryota; kingdom Metazoa; phylum Chordata; class Mammalia; order Rodentia; family Heteromyidae; genus Dipodomys; species Dipodomys ordii. The sequence continues at coordinate 7,335,146 of NW_012267315.1, forward strand.
AATAGTGCATTGAGCTACTTATCAGGACCCTGTCTAAAATTTTTTTTTAATGTGTTCTTACTACACCATCCAGGAACCGTGCTTTCTAAAGTAATTGGGAACTTATTTTATACTGATTTTTATAGCATATACATATATATATATGTGTGTGTATATATATTATATATATTGTATATAATATATACAATATATATCTATATTGTATGCTGTAGTACTGGCACATATATATATATATATATATATGTATATGTATGTATATATATATGGTAGTACTAGGTTTTGAACTCAAAAGTTTCACACTTGCTTAGGGAGATACCACTGGTACTTGGAGTCACATCCCCAATACTTTTTGCTCCAATTACCTTTGAGTCTTGCTGTTTGGCCAGGCTGATCTGGACCATGTTCTTCCTCTTTACACTTCCTGACATAGCTAGAATGATACTTACATATCACCACATCCAGCCTTTTCTGTTGAGATGGCAATCTTATTAACTTTTTTGACCTGGGTTGGCTTAGAACTATGATCCTGGAAATCTCAGCCTCTTGTATAGCTGGGGTGACAGGCACATGCCACCATGCTCAGCTTATTGGTTGAGAAGAAAATCTCACAAACTTCTTGCCTGAGCTGGTTTGAAACTGTGATCCTCCCAATATTAACTTCCTGAGTAGCTAAGAGGAGATGCATGAGTCACTGTGCCCATCTTATAGCAGCTTTGTTCGTAAATGCTAAAACTGAGAGTCAACTAAGATGCCTGTCGGTAGGTAAAAAGATAAATTGTGGCATATCCAGGTAAAGAAATAATTTCCAACAGGTGGACCTGTTGCAACAATGAGAAGTACAAGTTGTCATGTCCAAAATGAGCTTTACAATGTCGGTGCAGGGGGGGGAAGAAGGGGGGAGGAGAAGGATTGGGATTGGGGGGGAGGGGGGAGGCTGGGAAGGGACGTGAAGGGTAAACAAAAGGAGGAGGCTGCAATGCTTGGTAAGAAATGTATGCATTATCCTGCCCATGTAATTGTAACCCCTCTGTACAATATGTTCACAAATAAAATAAAATTAAATTAAAAAAAAGAAATAATTTCCAGCATTGAAAATAAATGAGCTACCAAGCCATGGAGGAACCTCAACTGCATATTACTAAATGAAAGAAACCAATGTAAAAAGAGTCACTTGTCATATAGGATTCCAACTATCTCACATTCTGAAACATGGTAAAAATATCAGCTGTTACCAGGCTGGATGGAGGAAGAGCTGAGTAGTTAGAGCACAGAAGATTTTTATCCTGCTAGAAACAAGTCATTGTTCATTTGTCAATACCCATGAAATATACACCACCAAGAGTGACTGTTACCTGTGAGCTTTAGGTGATGTTGTATTGATGTAGGTTCATGAATGATGACAGAAGCCCCTCAATGGTTCAGGGTGTCTATGGTAGGGGGGCTACTGAAGAGCAATAGGGATGGGGGTGATAAAAGAATTCTCTTTATTTCCTGCTCAATTTTTCTGTAGGCCTAAAACTTCTCCTTTAAAAATTAAGCCCATTTAAAAATGTATGCTAGTTGTAAGCTACTAGGTTTGGTGGTGGCTTGTTACACAGCAAAAAAAAACAACTAGCTGATACACTGGTTAATTTGGGGGTGAGGAGGAAAGGCAACTCTCTGTCACCTGAGAATTCAAGTGCAGAAATGAGAAAACACACAGAAGAACAGCAATCAAGGAGTTCGGGAATGAGTGAATCCTATCCATCAGTGTACTTTGGCATGTTAGTTGAAGCCAGGATGAGGGCCATGTTATAGGAAAGATCCAGTGTTACTGACCCTAAGTTTCCCCTTATTATGAGGAGAAAGTATTCTTGCCACTGAGGCCTGGCAGCAAAATCCGTATTTCTAGAAGCCTCAAACATGGAATGTAAGATGATGAATGTATCACCTGTGTTTATGTTTAAAGAGGCAGAAGAGGAAAGATGCTTCAGCCTGAGCAGGTCAGTGTATACCTACCTACTCATCATGTACCTGTCCTGTTTAATCACCTAACCCAATAGGTCCCAGTTATCAGAACTAAGAAGGGAAGAGCAATACTAGGTTCTCTAAAGTGGATGCATTTACCACCCCTGCCCTTCCCCCAACACTTTCACCTTGCTCTCTGCTTTCCTTTCACTCATGAGCCAGCAAATATCACATTGAGCCTAGGCTCTTATGAGAAAACTGGTAACCAAAGACATACTCTCTTTCTCTCCCCACCCCCCCTCTCTCTGTCAGGGATAATGTGTTCAGAATATTGCCTTGGAAGGTAAAACAAGAAAGATCTCCTCTCTAGATGAAAAACTGAAGTCAGGGTCCTGAGGTCAGATTCCAGCACCAGCAAGGCTCTTGGCTGGTGAGTAAAACTGAAGTCTTCATCTAGTCCTCCTTTGTTGTCTGCAACAAATCTGGGGAGTTTGAGAGGAGGGGAAGAGCACAGTGTCCTCACAGAGGGAATTGGCAATGGCATCGACTTAGCACAATTTCCTGAATTGGTAAGAATTCCACCAAGACCGCTAATTAGCTGTTAACCATATGCCTGTTGTCTTTTAACGTATTTCTTAACTCAGTATGAAAATGACAACTCAATTATAGGCTAGTCCAGAGATGGAACTTCCCTCCCTGAGCCACTTTATTGCTCATCTCCTCTCTCATACATAGGACAATCCAGAAATGGATTGAAGTGATCCTGGACCAAGGATAGGATGGTTCACACTCCACTGAGGAAAAGAGCAATGATTAGAGATATAAGTCTACAAACTTGGAGAGGTTTTCTTTGTTTAAAATACCCTAAGGGGGAGACCTCTCCAAGTTCTTTTTCTTTTAATTTTTAGTAAGTTTTTTATTGTGAAAATACTGTACAGAGGGGTTACATTACATGAGCAAGGTAATGAGTACATTTCCTACCAAGCATTGTTGCCTCCTCCTTTGTTTTTCCCCTCCCATCCCTTTCCTTCCACCTCCTCAACTACCCACCCGCTTAAATAGTAAAGTTTGTTTTTCAACATAGTGCCTTGTACATCTCATTGTTACAATGGGTCCACATTTTGTTTTTTCTCTTCCCCTTCCCAAATTAGACTCACATCAAATACAGTAAAAACAGGGGCTATACCATAGGGGAGGAGCATACAAAGCAACAAAATAATAACATGTTTATCTTATAAATACGTTAGAAACAATAGCAAGAAAGAAAAAAAACCACTTGTGTCCCTAGCTTGGGGTTCATTTCGCTTAACTTCATCTTGTCTGGTCATATGTACATGACCTTTTCTACTTGCCCCAGACATATACAAGTTATTGCAAATAAGGGAAACCATGGTCCTATGTTTCTTTGGATCTGGCTTACTTCACTTAATATAATTTTTTCCAAGTCTTTTCATTTCCTAACAAGTGGGACAATGTCATTCTTTCTGATGGAGGCATAGAATTCCATTGTGTGTGTGTGTGTGTGTGTGTGTGTGTGTGTGTGTATCACATTTTCTTGATCCATTCATCTATGAAGGGCATCTGGGTTGGTTCCATATCTTAGCTACGGTGAATAATGCTGCAATAAATATAGTTGTGCTGGTAGCTTTAGTATGGACTTGTTTGTGATCATTTGGGTAAATGCCCAAAAGTGGTATTGCTGGGTCATAAGGGAGCTCTATGTGGGGTCTTTTGAGGAACCTCCATACTACTTTCCGAAGTGGTTGAACAAGTTTACACTCCCACCAACAATGCAGTAGGGTTCCCTTATGGCCACATCCCCTCCAGCATCTGTTGTTATTAGAGTTCTTGATTATAGCCATTCTAACTGGGGTGAGGTGGAATCTCAATGTTGTTTTGATTTGCATTTCTTTTATGGCTAGAGAAGTTGAGCATTTCTTCATGTGTGTATTGGCCATTCTTATTTCCTCTCAGAGAAGTTTCTCTTTAAGTCTTTAGCCCACTTATTTATCAAGCAGTTGTTTCTTTGAGGATTTGTTGTTGGGGGATTTAATTTTTTGAGTTCCAAGTATATTTTAGATATGAGACCCTTGTCCATTGTATGGCTAGTGAAGATCTTCTCCCAATCCACGGGCTTTCTATTGATCTTGCTAGCTATCCTCCCCAAATTCTTAATCTGTGACAATGTCTTTTAGTAACAGTGAGAGAGCTGGGCTCAAACAAGCATGTGAGGTTTTTGGGGGGTAAGATTCCAGAACTGGGACTTGATCTTAGGGCCTAGGCACTGTCTTTAATATTTTCACTCTAGGTTAGTGCATTACCATTTGAGCCACAGTTCCATTTCTGGCATTTTAGTGGTTAAGTAGAAGTAAGAGTCTCACAGACTTTCCTGTCTGGGCTGTCTTCAAACCATGACCCTCAGATCTCAGCTTCCTGAATAGCTAAGATTATAGGCATGAATCAACTGTGCTGAACTACAAATATGCTTTTCTTTTTCACCTCTGCAATGCAATGCTCTTAACTATGTATATGGGCCTATGTGTTATTATCTTGTCCTTCACTTGAAGACACAATTGTGATATTTGAACACAAATTATATTATTTCCTTTACTAACATCTTTAATGTGCTGGTAAATCAGGTGCTGGTTAGAACACAAAGCAGCTGCAACTCTCTTATCCTACTAGTATTAGTGCAAAATGGTATGGGACTCCCACTGTCCCCCGCCTTCCCCCCACCCAGGAAGCTTGTTGTTAAATATTTACAGCAGTGGGAAAACTACAAGGGTTTATATTACTCAGCATGCTTGGTTACTGACAACAAAATCCACTCTAAGCAGATTGAAAACAAAAACTACCAAAATATGGAAAAAGGGCTATTGAGATGTGAAAAGTCTCCTAATATGTTTATGTCTTGGAAACAGTGAGTGCTGAGCATGAACAGAGTACCATTTGTTGATATCAAAATTTGAGACCATCAAAATCTATGTACATAGACTATATAGTATGATGCTAAGAGAAATGAACCCCAAGATATGGACACAGAGGTCTTTCTTTGTTGTTGTTTTTAATGTACTATGTGACCTTTTGTTTCCTTTGTGTGTTCTTCCCCCTATGGTATATCCCCTGTTTGCACCAGCATTTGATTTTGGTATGGTGCAACCTGTATATACATTTATCTAATTTGGGGAGAGGAAAGGGAATAACAAAACGCTAAAACAAGGACTCAGGATGACCCATTGCAGCAAGATATCCACAAGACACTATGTTTGGAAATGAACTTTACAACTTCAGGGGGTGGGGGAGAAGTTAAGGAAGTAGGGGAGGGAAGGGCTAGTGGGAGAACAACAAAGGAGGGGGTAACAATGCTCGACAAGAAATGTACTCAGTCCCTTACTCATGTAACTGTAACTCTTCTGCACAACATCTTTACAATAAAATAAATTTTTTAAAAAAATTTGAGACCAGGCTAGGTGCAGTGCCTCAAACATTAAGAAATCTCAGCTACTGGGAAAGTAAAGATTGCAGTTTGAAGATATCTTGGGCAGAAAGCTTCTAGGGCTCCAGCTCAACAAACAAGATGAGTGTGGTGGTATGCATCTGTAATCCAAGCTATATAGGTGGCATATGTAGGAGACTCTCAGTCAGACCAACCCCAAGTGAAAAAAAAATTTTTAAGTGAAACTCTATCTAAAAAAATAAAACAAAAAAGAGATTCAGGAGGCCTTGAGTTTATCCCAATACCACCACAAACAAACAGAATCAGCAAGCATTGTGCCCATCATGGAGACCCCAGGACACAGACACTTAGCAAAGACATGATTCCAGGCACCTTCCAGGTCAACTGTGCTATCCGAATTATTGTTGCTGTTAGAAAATTTGTAGTGAATGTCTCTAAGAATGGTTAGATCCATGAACATACCCTCTGGCTTACACACTAGATGTGAAGCAAGAAAAGTGAATCTCACCAAGTCTTTCTACAGCCAGCAGAGATAAGAGGAAATTGTTCAGGCAGTCAGCATCTACCTACATTAAGAAACTGGCTGCCACTCCAGTAAGGTAACATTTGTGCCCATTTCTGGTGGGAACAGAACATTGAAGTCAAGCATAATGATTCCTTGCTTCAAAGCCACCCACAAAGACAGCAATACCAATGGAACACACTGCTTGAAGCCCCAGGTTACATCTACTACCCACTTATCAACTTGTACAGTTGGTAAGCCTTTTGTCTGCCCTCCCTGATATCCATGGGTGCTGTCCCTTAGGGCCAACCTGTGATTGGTGTTCTTAAACTCAGCAGTGTTTGTTCCAGTCAGTGTCAAAGATGAAGTTAAATCTGTTGAAATGCTCCATAAAGCTTTGAGTGAGGCTCCTCTTGAGAATAATGTTGACCTCCATGTCAAGACTGTGTCTGTCAATGATAGTCATCATTGCAATGGGGTTGGTGATAGGAAAAGTGACCCAGCTGAGCAGCTGGCTTCGTTGTTCAGGTGCTTCTTCTGTACCGCTAGGCTCTATCAGTGCTGACCATGCCCCTAGACTCAACAGTCACATAGCTCACTCTGCTTGCAAGTTCCATGAGCTAACAGACAATGGACCATGCTTTGGGAAGAAGCTGGAAGATAGTCCTAAATTCTTGAAGTCCGGTGATGCTGCTATTGTTATGCAGTTCCTGGAAAGCCCACATATTTGCTGGGTCATTTTGTTGTTCATGCTGAGACAGATAGCTGCTGTGGTGTCAACAAAGTGAAGATGAGAAGATTATTGGAGCTGGAAAAGTCACCAAGGCCTCCCAGAAGTCTGAGAGAATTGAATCTTAATCAGTGGTTGAACATTCTCAGAACCATGTCTCAATTGTCCACTTTGGTTTAAGAGTAAATGACTTGCTAATGATAACAATGCATTCTAAAACCTTCAGAAGGAAATGACAAAGTTTTGTGGACCATTTTAGTGAAAGTTATTTGAAAATCTGTCATAACATTTTTGAGATCTATTTAAGCAAATTTCAATGGGAATAAAGGGAGAGTAGTTAACCTCAGATTATAGTTTGCATAAAGGGAGAAAAGTAATGTTTTTCACTCTTGGGGAAGGGGGGGGAAGCAGCACTGAAATAGAATGGTGCTGTTCATTTGCAAATTGTTCTCAGGCCAAAAGATCCAACTAAGATCCCACAGGGAATAGATCAAAATCAGTGGAGAGCTGTCATTTTTGCCTACTTGGCACTTCTCCCCATTTTTACCATAGTACCTGGCTTTTCCTTTGGGATCCTGCATCCTTCCTTTCTCTATGTAGACCTATCCTCCCTCACCCCTACCCTTTCAAGCAATGAGATCATGTCCCATGTCAGTCTTGGGTTCCCCAAGGAATCTGGACACACACAAAAGAAAAGTCATTCCCATGCTATTCCCTAAAAAGGCTATGCCTATCAATCCCTGTTTCAAAGATAACCAGTGTTACTATGTTTCTGTCACTTTTGAGCTCTCATAGCAACATTCTTCCACATTCTATGAACTTTCTGGTGCCCTTTTAAAATATGACTATTTTGTTTAAGTTAGCTCGAGTCTGTTTTTATTGAATGACACCAAAGAGCACTAGCTGATATGCTAAGTGCTGGAGTGGGAAGAGGCTTGTTTTTCCTATTAGAGACATGTTTTGTTAACGCTTGTGCAGTAGATCACAGGGAATGGTGGGTCATTAAAATAATGGTCCCAAGGAGTCCATGCCTTTTTACAATGGGATATTGCTGTCCCCTCCATCAAGATTCTGCCTTTGGATTCTATTTCTTAACCCTCTTGAATCTGGACTGATTCCTTTATTTTTTTTAAATAAGTTTTTTTTTATTGTGAAAATACGTACAGAGGGGTTATAATCACATGAGCAAGGTAATGAGTCCATTTCTTGTCAAGCATTGCTGCGTTTTCCTTTGGTTTTCCCCTACCATCCCTTCTCTCCCATCTCTACAACTACATCCCCCCCACCCGCCTAAATTGTAAAGTTTGTTTTTAAACATAGCATCTTATTGTTGCAATGGGTCCACCTGTATCCCTATTTAAACATTTTTTTCCCTTCCATTCCCCAAATTATACCAACATCAAATACAGCGAAAACAGGGGTTATAACGTGGGGAAGGGACATACAAAGCAACAAAAAATAATCACATGGTACCTCATAAATACGTTAGAAACAATACCAAGCAAGAAAAAACACCTGTGTCCTTATCTTAGAGATCATTTCGCTTAACAGCATCTTATCTACCTTTTCTGCTTGTCTCAGATATATACCAGTTATTGCAAATAAGGGAAACCATGGGACCTATGTTTCTTTGGGCCTGGCTTACTTCACTTAATATAATTTTGTCCAAGTCTTTCCATTTCCTAACAAATGGGGCAATGTCATTCTTTCTGATGGAGGCATAGAATTCCATATATACCACATTTTCTTGATCCATTCATCTACTGAGGGGCATCTGGTGGTTCCTTTATTTTTTTAAGTTTAACCAACAGGCTGTGGTGGAAATACTGTGTCTGATGTCCAGAGACCCTGAGAACATCATGCTGTGCGGAAGCTCCAGTGTTTGAGGGGAATTAGATGACCATAGCCACATACATGAACTCAGGCGAGACTGACAAAAGCCATTCAGCTTGAGGACCAACTAAACAGGAGAAGTACTAAGTAGCCATTGTTTTAAACCACCCATCTGTAGAGTACCAGATAGTGGTGAGGGGAGTGAAGCACAGAACACTGTGGCCTTTGAGACCCTGTCAGCTATTTCTAGCCTGGTAGTTTACATCAACTTTAACCTCAACTTTCAGGCTTACCCGATGAAGTTTGGACCTGCTAGCTCCTACAGTGCTTAAACTTATTCCTTAAAATATTCTACACGCCTTTCTCCTTTCTCCCATCTGCCCTCACTCCGATCTCTTCCTCCCTTCTCCTCTTCTCTCTCCTCCTTTCCCTCTATCCCTCTATTTCTTTTTTCTTCTTCTTCCTCAACATAGTTTCCCTGGGGCTTTCTATGATCTTTAAAAAAATTTACTTTTACTAATATTATTTGTAAGGAGCTGGGCACCAGTGGTTCTCACACCTGTAATCCTAGCTACTCAGGAGACTGAGATCTGAGGATCTTGGTTCAAAGCCAGCCCGGGCAGGAAAGTCTATGAAACTCTTATCTCCAATAAACCACCAGAAAACCAGAAATGGTGCTGTAGCTCAAGCCTTGAGCTGAAGAGCTTGAGGGACAGAGCTCAGGCCCAGAGTTCAAGCCCCATGACTGACAAAAAAAAAAAAAGAAGTCAATCAGGACAGAAACATCTGTGAGAATTCTGTGTCCAATTAACCACCAAAAAACTTAAGAAGTGTCAGACTGTCATCCCTGAGTGAAAAAATGTGACAGCACCCAGGCCCTAAGTCCAAGTCCCAGTACAGGCACACATATACATACAAAAATAGTATTTGTAACTGACAAATCTTAACTATACATTTATGGGGTACAGTGTGATGTTCTTATCTATGTGCAATATAGAATGATCAAATCAAGCTACTTGATTCTATGGCTTCTTGTTAGCTATTGGGAGAAGACATTTCTCTATTTCAATCCATTCCAAGTTTGTTTCATCCTCATTATTTTTGTTTTGAAACAGTCTTTCTATAAAGCCTAGAGTAGTCTCACACTATGTAGCCCAGACAAGCCTTGAAATAGCAATCCTCCTGCCGCTTCCTCCTATGTGCTGGGATGATGGGCATGTGCCATCATACTCAGCTCTTACCTTCCTTTGAAAATGATCTTTTCTTACTCTTGACCTCATGATTTGTTCAGTCTGATAGCACCCTTATCTTCCTTAGAAACTGTCAAATGGCTGCACCTTATTCATAACATTAAAACCTTAGACAAAGCATTAGATTTATTCAAGCTCTTCTTCTTATTTTCTCCTACTAGGCTGCCATTAGATCATTTTCTAACTCTCTCCTGTCAGGATTGCACTGATCTCAAATGTTAGGCAGGAGCAAAAGATGATGTGCAAATGTCCAGTCACAGATCCTTCCCAGTACTTCATCATGCCACTATCCCCACCGTGCAGCAATCATTTTGGAGTTTAAAGTTCTGGCTTCTGTCGTCCAGTTAGAAATATCATTCTGTGTGGCCTGTGTGCATATATCTAGGTGGGATTTCTTCAACCAATACTATATTTAAGTTAATGTTATCTTCTCTCAGCAAATGAAACTATTTCTTGTTTGCAACTATGATGGTTTCAAAGGATCTAGGGGAGGAGATAAGAGGATCACAAGTTTGAGGCCACCCTGCTCTACATAATGAGTTCAAAGCTAGCCTGGCTACCTAGTAAGATTGAGCCTCATAAATTCCAAAAACAGAAAAGCAAGTAACAAACAGGTACTAAAATACTTAGATACTCATTTTACCAAGAATGAAGTCTATCATTGCATTCTTTGAATCTTGGAGGTCTTACAGCTGCTCGGAGGGAGAGTCAACAGAAGACATGATGCTTTGTGACTTTCAGGGCTGGATCAAAAGAGGGCATGCTGCTTCAGCCATGTTCACGGAAATACCAGCACTTAGAATTTCAACTACCTTGTAAGAAATCCTGCTATTCAAAAGTCACCATGTTGTGAGGAAGCCCAGGTTCATGAAGAAGCTACATGTGGGTGCTCTCTCCTAGACTTCAACTCTCTCCACCCCAGACATTGAAGGAATCTGCGGATGATTCTAGCTCACAACTGCTAAGCCATCTCCGTACTGAAGTCAGCCCAGGGAAAACCTTAGAAATGGAGGAACAGAGAAACAGTACTCATAGTGTGTTTTGCTCAAATTCCTGACCAACATAACAATGCTTATTTTAAGGATCTAAATGTTTAGGTAATTTCTTAAACATCACAAAGAGCTGGAAAGGCAAACTGCAGTATAAACAAGCAAGCATGCGCAGAGGAGTCATCCCACAGCTGTTCTTGTGCCCAAGGAGGGTCCCTCAGAGTACCCCTATAGCAAGGGAGCATGTTGCCTCTTTAGAAACATTTACTGTGCAGCTAGACCTGAGCCTAAGCCTCAGTACCTAAGAAAAGATGGCTCTGAGAATTACTGCCAAGTAAGACCATCAGTATTCCCAAAACAAGAGCCAGTGTGGCAACATTTCCAATCACCAAGGATTTGGCTCTGATCCAAAGACAGTGGAAAGGACAACTAACAGAGTCCATGTTTGGTTCTGTTTTGCAAGACCTCTTTTGCTCTGACCCATCAAATATAAAATTGGAAAATCTCCAGAAAAGATACTACTTTGTACTTTGTAGAGAATTTGAACATCCTGGCTTTTAATATTCGTGGCTAAAAAAATAATCTGATTAAAAAATGAAAACTAAGAAATGATTTACAGAATCACAATAAAATAAAAAATATTCATACAGGCAAAACAGATTCATGAGGCTACGAGCTGCTTTGTATAGATGGTAGACTTGTAGATTTTGTAGTGGTTCCAAAGTCTGCCTCCTCTGGATAGTGGTTCTAGTTTCTAATTTTGCTGGTATACCTTATTTAAACTAGGGCTCAGGGTAAAGTTCCATGATAGGGCACTTGGCCTGCCATACACCATGGAGCTAGGTTTTGCCCATAGCACTACAAAAACTAAATACTGCATATGATGTCACACTAGATCTAAATATTTTGAGCAGCCTGAATCATAATTATTAATTTATCGAAGTAAGGATCAATTCTGATCATCCCCTCCTCTGCTCTAGGGAATGGCTTCCTTAGTGCTTCAGGTCCCCAGTGCCTGCGTGTGTTCCAGGACATGTGTGTGTGTATACTTGTGCATGTGCATGCCAGTTCAGGGGCTTGAACTCATGGCTTGGTTACCATACTTAAGCTTTTTCCACTCAAGGCTGGCACTCTACCACTTGAACCAAAGTTTCACTTCAGGTTTTTTGGTGGCTAATTGGAGATAAAGAGTCTTATGGACTTCCCTGCCCCTCAGTTTTAGCCTCCTGAGTGACAAGTGTTACAGACATAGCTACTGGCTCCAGGCTCCACATTTTTGTCTCTTGGCTGTGATCTCTGTATTAAAGTCTCTCCAGTCAGCTAAGATGGATTCTGTTTTCTGGAGGATGCTATTGATAAACCAAATCTTTTAACCAGAACAGCAGACTTTAGAAGGCCTGGTTATTATTTCTGACAAATTCTTCAAATGGCTTTCCACATTACTGAGTGACTTGGTTCTTCAACAATAGCTGTTCTTGAATTGTTAGTATTCCATTCAGTTATAATTAGAAAAAAAAAAGAATTGCTTAAGTGAAGCTTTGATAAATCTTCTCAAGGGGCCATATGTTAGATAAGGCCAAAGACAACATGTAAACAAATGACTATGGCTTGAACAAATAGGAGAAATAAAATTTTATTTATTAAAAACAAGCAGCCACTGGGTGCTGTTGGCTCATGCCTATAATCCTAGCTACTCAAGAGGCTGAGATAAGAGGACTGCAGTTCAAAGCTAGCCCTGGCAGGAACGTCCATGAGACTCTTATCTCCAATTAACCACCAGAAAACCAGAAGTGGCACTGTGACTCAAGTGGTAGAGTGCTTGTTTTGAGCTGAAGAGCTGAGGGACAGCGCCCAGGCCCCGAGTTCAAACCCAGGGCTGACACAAAAACAAACAAGCAAACAAATAAATAAGTATCAGGCAGCCATTCTATAGTCTACAGTTTTCCAACCCCTGATTTGGACAAATTAGTGATTTCTTTTTCCTCACATAGTAGGACCAGAGGTGTGCGTTTGAATCCATTTGCAAAATGACTCATTCTCATAACAATTCTCATGATTTATTCTTTTCCTTATGCGGATCCCTGTAGGGGATACTTGAGCATCCTTATACCAGGGAAGCTTGCTTCCCCCAGATAAAGCTATGCAAGAAAACAAAGTTAAAGCTGCAATGCCTTTCAATGGCCTGAAATTTAAGCCAAATTATTAAATTTGCTTGTTCTTTTGATTGCCTGGAGATGATGATGATTAGAGGGTATCTTCAGTCTGCAGGATTACCATACATACTTCACACCAGGAAAACACAAAGGAGAAAGGTCGAAAAAGATACAGCATCTCTGGAGGGGAGGACCTTCTATGTGGCTGACCCCTCAAGACACTCTTCTAACCACCAGTATGAGCCACAAAGTCTCTTAGCTTCTCAAATAGCTGAGAAGATCCTTCCAGCATGTAGAGGTGACCAAAACCAAGAGTTACTCAAAGACCCAAGACTAGAAGCAGGCTGGAAGCTTTAGGAAGCAACCATGGACAGAGGTACTAATGCTTGCTTGGCTTCCAGCCTGTGCCATGTACCAGAGTGAACATAGAAGGCAGCATTGATCTCATTTCTGGGACAACAGGACTATGGGACATGAGACTAGCAGATGTTGACCTCCAGTACTCTTCATTCAGAATACCTTACAGGCTTTTAAACATTCTTAGACTCCCTAGATCAGTGCAGACCCACTAAGTCAGCATTTTCAGGAGCCTAGAATTTAAAAAATTCTGATGCTGTTTGGCTTGAGAACTTCTAATACAACAAATCTTTTTTAGTGCAGTTGGAGACAGAATCAGGAGCTTTAGCAGCTGCCTTTCAACTTGCAACTCACTTGTAGCTTATAGTATAAGAAATCTCCTCACCTATGTCCTCCCTGGACTGTATTTTCCAAGTTTTGTTTCATCCAGGTCACCTTATTTAACTGAATCATATTGAAGGATAGGGACTATGAGTTCTGCCATCATTCAAGGCTCTTCTTTCAACCACACAGCATTGGCTATCCCCAATGAGCTCAATTTCATCCAAGCTGTTGATGAATGTGCTGTCTGGAGTAGAGCCCTGTGGCATTCCCCTAGGGAATTCCTGTGGAGAATTTATCTGCCACAAATATCTTGGCAGCATCCCTATCTCTATGATTTAATAACAGCTTCTCTGGGGGTCATAAGAGCATCTGTATTTCTTGCACATTCTGTGATGACATCTCAGGCCTCCTTCTATTTTTTTTAACTAGTCTATACAAATGATTCCAGAAGCCCGTCATATTCTCTTGGGGAAAATGAAGGCATAAGATGAACTGAGTGGTTCTACCTCTTCTGAAGCCAGATTTCTTCCTCGAATACTGACTGCTTCTCCTAGTAACTGTGTTTAGGCAAGTTATTGAATGGCTCAAGTTCTGGATATTCAGTTCTCATTTGTGAAATGGGGATTCTAATAGTGTGTTTCTCATAGGGCTGTTGTAATTATTAAGTGTGGGCTGGAAAGGTGGCTCAGTGGTAGAGTGCTTGCTTGCATGCATAAGGCCCTGGGTTCGATTCCTCAGCACCACATAAGCAGAAAAAGCTGGAAGTGGTGTTGTGGCTCAAGTGGTAGAGCACTAGCCTTGAGCTGAAGAGCTGAGGGACAGCGCCCAGGCCCAGAGTTCAGGCACCATGACTGGCAAAAAAAAAAAAAGAAAGTAGTTATTAAGTGTGAGGACTGGATAGAATGACACATAAAAAGCACCATGGAAGTTGCCATTCTCACAATCATCTTCTCCAACCAGTGGAGCTCTTTCTTATATTGTTTTGTGGAAGACACTGGATATGCTATTAATATCTTTTCTTCTACTAGATTCAGGTTTAAGTTGCTCTTCCTTGTTTAGTTTCCTAAGATAATATCTTATTTTATCTTATTTTATATGTTGTGTTGATACTGGAGCTTGAACTCTGAGCCTTGCACTCTCGCTTGGCTTTTTCACTCAAAGCTGGTACTCTACCACTTAGGCCACATCTCCACTTCTGGCTTTTTACTAGTTACTTGCAGGTAAGAGTCTCAGAGACTTTGCTACCTAGTCTGGCTTTGAACCACCACCTCAGATTTCAGGCTCTTGAGTAGCTGGATCACAGGCGTAAGCCTGTAAAAGATAAAAGCCTGGCAAAGATAAACATTTTAGATAACTAATTTTTGCTCTTTTTTCTTTGCTAATGTACTCGTTTAATACTATAAAATTCCCTTTAAGTACTAGTTTCACTTCATACTAAAAATGTTTTCATTTAGTTCCAAATATTTTAAATTTTCTGCCAAGAACTCTTTGACCTATAGATTATTTAGCGGTATGTTGTTGGGGATTTCCCAAATATTCTCCTATTAATGATTTCTAATTTAACTCCATTGGGGTGAAAGAACTGACTTTTTGTAATTGCTATCATTTTAAATTTGTTGGGATATATTTAATGACTCAAAATGTGGTCTATTTTAGTGAATTTTCTAAGCAAGCTTGACAAAATATGTGTATTTGGCTGGTGGTAGAGGGAGTAATCTATAAAAGTCAATTAAATCAAACTGATTATAGTGCTATTCAGGTCAATGCTATTTTTATTGCTTTTCTGCCTGCTTGATCTATAAATTATTGCCAGAAGGATGTTGAAGTCTCCAACTGCAATAGTAGATTTACTTAGCATACTTTTTTCATTTTAGTTCTCTCAGGTTTGGCCACACATATTTTGAAACTTTGTTAGTAGGCACATACAGAGTTATATCCTCTTGGAAAGTAGATTCATTTTATCATTTTGTGGCACCCTTACCCATCCATGAAATTTGTTTTGATTTCAGCTATTAGCATAGTGACTGACTTTCTTTCAATTAGTGTTAGTATGATATATATTCTCTATTTCTTTACTTTGAAACCATCAAAATCTTCTTTCCCAGGATGTCTAGAGCATCTGGATTTTATCCCCAGCACTACAAACAAATAAAGTGTTTTCATTATAAAAAAAAAACATATAGTTGTTTCCCTAGAGCTTGGAAGATACTTTCAGTTAATCTGAGTCTACCTTCAAAGGACACTTTCCTCATAGTGCAGGTACTTTAAAATAGAGAGTTCTGAATTCCTCTCTCACATGTCTTATGGCATTGTTGTCATTCTTTTTAGTTGTCTATATGCTGCTATTACCATGTACATTGTTACTGTTGTTTAGACAGTTACCTTTAGTCAGAATTTAGATTTGTTTACAAAGCTATCAGTTCTATTTGAAAGGAAGATGAGACTTTAACTCCCTCAAATAGAGAGGTATTCCCAGATTCCTCTGAAAAGCAAGAGTACAGTAAAATATCTAAAGAACCCTGCCATATAAAGAACTATGCTAGACACTACAGGGATATCACATGACAGCAAACTCAGACGCAAACTACTCTGACCTCTGCATTTTAGATATGAAGAAACCATGATTTAGGGCAGAGAAATAACTGATGCCTGGCTAATCTGAAAGAAAAAAATCAGAAAGGCAGTTGGATCGTTGAATACTATAGTGAGGGATAAAGGTGCTGAAGAGGACACTATTAAGTTAACTGACAAAATTAAAAGACAAAAAATATCAGAGAAAAGAACATTAAGCTTACTGATATTGACAACTGTGTCATAGTCATAAAAGATTTCTATTCTTAGGACAAACAGGTATTTAGGATTGAAGGACCATATGACAATGTAACATGCACTCATTCTGAACATAATTTATCCTCAAATATCTCAGACAAATATACACAAATACAAAGGAGGAAGGGAGGAATGATAAAAGTAAATGGGTCCAAATGTTAACAATAGGAAAGTATGGGTACAAAGTACTATTACTGTTTTAAGTTTGAAATGATCTTTAAATAAAAAAAAATGTCAACGTGATTCCTGAAGCCCTTTATTATAATGGATTATATCTCTTGTCATAAATTTGCTTAGAAATCCAGGGATTTTTCTCTATACTTTTGATCTTTTCCATACCAGTAGGCCCAAGATGCCAAAATATAGTTTATTTCTTTGGTTGTTGTAAACTCATTTTCAGAGAGTTTGCTAATATGGGTGGTAATCATCATGTGCAGAGAGAAACATCTAGAACACCTTATAAAAGGAAATGACCTCCCTGAATTTGGAAGCCATTGGTTGGAGGATCCTGATTATACCCAAGGCCTTTGCCCTCCAGTCAGAGCATACCACTGCTTTGCTGGCTCTGGCTCTCCTCCTTCACCATCCTTATGGAGAAGCATTCCATCTTCAGGATGCATTGAGCTGAGCGGGAACTCCCTGAGGTCCACTGTCTATTTGTTCTGTTGTTGAGTAGCAACACTCACACCTACATCTACCAGAAGGAAAACAGACACTTGAGCTGAAAAGCTGAGGGACAGTACCCAGGCCCAGAGTTCAAGCCCCACAACCGACAAAAAAATAAATAAATAAAGGCAAGGTAAGTGAAGAAATAGCCTTACAAGGTGTTTTTTTTTTAATGAAGTTTCAAAAGTTCCAAAATAATGTTATCACAGAATAGAATTGCCACTGGCAACCATTTTTTTAAATTTCTGAAAAGTTAGAGAAGCAAATGTCAATAACTGCAGTTTTTAATGATGGATCACAGACACTGCTGACAACCTAGGAAGATGTGGGCACCTGAGAACATTCTGGAATAGATGACTGAGCAGATGGCTGAGAGCCTGTAGAAAAGAATGCAGTGGTTATTGGAAAGAAGAATGAATTCACAAATAACACCTTGTGATGTACTAATTTTTTTAACAGAATCATTGGATTAAATCATCAAAATGATGTAAAAATAAGATGGCTTGATTTCAACAAAAACAGGAAACATGGGAAGGAGTAACAGGTTGACTGAGAAAGTAAACAATGCATCTACTGACCTGAAAGGCAATTCTGTTGCAGTATCAAATCCATTCTGTGCATAGTCTTTAGGCAAGACTTAGGGAAAACATGCCTAAAAAGCACAAAGCTGGGAGGAAGAGCCAACATGACATTAGAAATAGCTCAATAGACAGTCTAAACCCAATAGGAACATGAGTAAGTTTTTTATTTGGTCCTTCACTGACAGAAGACAATGGTTATATGAAATGAACATTAAACGTACAGGCTAAATGTAAGCCAGCCACAAGCAGCAGCTTCACAAATGGGATCAGTTATACTGGGTGCTGGGTTTTTAAAGAGGCTGCTGAGTAAGAATAACACCATGCACGTGGTATTCAGGTAAGGGGTAGGTTTATTCATCTTTCTGGCTGGCACCGGTCAGCTCCTGGATGGCGAGCAGACTCAGCCCTCCTCAGAGCCAAGTCTCCGTCTAGCCTAGTACCTGCGTTACTTAGGCAACTGGCACACCTGGAAAAGGTCGTATCTGCTGAGGTCACATCTGGATTCGATGTGGCCATACCTTTCTCCCACCTGGTCCCACCTCCCTTTACCTGGCCACTCCTCCCCCTTCCCCCCCCCCACCCTAGATAAGGCATGGATAGGAGGGGAGGGTGGTCAGATGCTCTCTTTTCCCAGCCTGTGGAGTGCCAACCTGGCCTGGTAGCAGCGGGAACAATGAATAAACCTACTTTTTACCTAAGCAGCCTCTTTAAAAACCTAACACTGATGTAATGTCGAAAAACGAACTTTGAGGCGTGCAGGGGGGGGGGAGGGGGATAGGAAGAAAGGGATGGTAAGGGGAAACAGGAGGAGGCAACAATGCTTGATAAGAAATGTACCTATTACCTTGTCCATGTAATTGTAACCCTCTGTACAGTAGTCTCACACACAAAAAAAAACTAACACTGGGGGCTGGGAAGGTGGCTCAGTGGTAGAGTGCTTGCCTTGCATGCATGAGGCCCTGGGTTCGATTCCTCAGCAGCACATAAGCAGAAAAGGCCAAAGTGGCACTGTGGCTCAAGTGGTAGAGCGCTAGCCTTGAGCTGAAGAGCTGAGGGACAGTGTCCAGGCCGAGTTCAGGCCCCACGACTGGCAAAAACAACAACAAAAACAAAAGCAAACAAGCAAAAAAAAGAAACAACAACAAAAAACCCCTAACATTGGGTACATAACCTGTTGAAGGTGCAAGAGCTGAATCAGCACTTGTGCATGGTGCTTTGTTGACTTGAACATTCTCTCCTTTAACCTTACAATCAACAATCCAAATGGCAAGACAGTTCTACCTCCATTTGACAAGTGAGACAATTTTAGCTCAGAAGACAATACATGAGCAAATTGTCCCAAGGTCATCTCATAGGATTCAAACTGAGTCAATACCAATTCTTGACTGGTTGGGACCATGAAACTGATATCTCCATTAAGTGCCTTGGTCATGCCACACTGGCAGTTTTCAAGGGTCACTTAAAATAGAAACTGCTGAAGAACTGGAACAAATCAGCCTGGGGAGGATGAGGAAGTAGACACGATGAAGCTAATGGTATACTATGACTTGCTAGATCTCCACAGTCCAATCCCTGCTCCTCTCTGAGGTCTTCTGTCCCTGTCCTCACATGCCTCCTCTTTCCTCAATCTCAGTTCTACTAACCTGCTGGTAGCTGTCTAAATGCTTTTTTTCTCACACCTGGAGGCAACAGGACCTGCCATTTCATTCTACTCCAATGCTCACTGTAGTCACCTGGTCAACCTCATTTCTGCCTACATACCCTGAAGTGCCCCCCAACCCCCTCTCCCCCAGTCCAAGAAGAAGTCCCTTCTTAGAACCAAGCCTAGGTTCAAGTCTACCTCCCTTTGCAGGGGGATGTTAGCTGCAACTCTCTTGACAGACTATCTAAGTGTACTTCCGCTTAAATGATTGAGTTTCTAACTCACCCACTCTCAAGGAAGATTGAAAAACTAACAAATCTAAAATACCATCACAACCAGGTAAGTTCAAAATAACTATTTAAGGCAGGTATTCTAGCAGCTCTAAATATTGAACAAACTGCTCTCTGAACCCTAGGAGAAAATGCAATGCCAACAGAAAACTGACACCTCTCCTCTCCAATATAATTAGGGGGAGGATTTTTTTGAATGTTATTCCATGCTTTTTTGAAAGGAGTTCTTTAACTCTATGTTTTTGTGTGTGCTAGTACTGGGGCTTGAACTCAAGAGCTAGGGGTAGGCATTGTTATCTATCTTTTTTTCACCCAAAACTGATACCCTACCACTTGAGCCACAAGCTCCATTTTCAGCCTTTTTGGTGGTTAATTAGAGGTAAGAGTCTCACAGATTTTCCTGCCCAGGCTGGCTTTGAACCTTGAGCCTCATATTTCAGCCTCTTGAGTAACTAGAGTTACAGGTATGAGCCTGGTTCTTTAACTGTATTTTTTTTTTTTTGTCAGTCGTGGGGCTTGAACTCTGGGCCTGGGCGCTGTTCCTCAGCTCTTCAGCTCAAGGCAAGCGCTCTACCACTTGAGCTACAGCCCACTTCCGGTTTTCTGGTGGTTTATTGGAGATAAGAGTCTCAGACTTTCCTGCCCAGGCTGGCTTTGAACCGCAATCCTCAGATCTCAGCCTCCTGAGTAGCTAGGATTACAGGCGTGAGCCACCAGCGCCCGGCCTTTAACTGTATTTTTAAAGGACCTAAATAAGCAGTGAACTGAAAATGAATTCTGAAAGTGGCTGGCCTAAA
This sequence comes from Dipodomys ordii, assembly GCF_000151885.1. Taxonomy (NCBI): domain Eukaryota; kingdom Metazoa; phylum Chordata; class Mammalia; order Rodentia; family Heteromyidae; genus Dipodomys; species Dipodomys ordii. The sequence continues at coordinate 7,355,493 of NW_012267315.1, forward strand.
AGGGGCAGAAATAACAAATTAGTGACAGAAAGAGCATCCCTCTAGTTTTAGAATTAGTAAAATGACAGCAGATCAGAGGAAATGGGGTATGTGTAGAGCTGTTTGTTCCTTATGATCAAGTCAGTGAAATACCAAGATTTCTTTAGGCCCATCTGCACCTATCCAGTCAAAATACAGCTTGGTAGAGAAAATGTCCTTCTTCGTACCACCAACCATGAGGTGATCCTCTAGAGTATCCAAGCCCAGAAGATGCCTTTATTTGGTCTATGTTTTGTGTAGCCACAAGAGCTTGGATTCCTGTAAACCATGAAAGGCAAGATTAAACGGATCCTGCTCCCCAGCGTTGTGGGCACAGTGCTTTGTTTAAAGTACTGGGCCCAAGATTTGCCAAGGCCTCTCAGAAATGCCATACATGGTACAATTCTCTTCTCTCATCCTCATTCAAATGATGTTTTAATTGACACTAAACAGCAAGCTTTATAAATAAGCAGAAAGCAGGAGTCTGAGATGTTATGAGGATGTAAAGACTGATTCTTATACTCTGCTAGTAGAACTGTACCCAAAATTAATTTTAGCTATTAGCTCTATAATCACAATTGGACATGACCTTCAAAAGCAACTTAACCTTTTGTTTTTTATTCACTGCGGCATTCTGGCTTCCTTCTAGAGCTTTCACTGTTTCTCTCCCTCCGTGAGCTGATGATGTGTGTACACTGGTCCTTTATTGAAAGTGATCTTCAGAATAATGGAAATGCTTCCTTCAATGCTACACAAATAGTGAGCATTTTCTGAAATTCTTCATGCTTCCTATATAGTATGAGAGAAGATTTTAAAACTAGTTAGAATAAATGATCTCTCTTCACTTAAGTAGACTTAGAACTTCTGATCAAATGGCCAACCTTCCCAACATCACCATCCACTTGGTAATTATGTGTAAGAAAACCAGTATTATCCATGTTAATGCAACAAATTATACCTATTGTTCCTATCTTATGTATGACTCTGTCTCTCCCCTACATCTTTTAAATATTAAGAAACATTCCCCATGTACACTTATACAACCACTTTGGAAAGCAGTCTGGAGGGTCCTTAGAAAGCTAAAAATTGACCTCCCTTACGACCCAGTCATACCACTTCTAGGCATCTACCCTGAACAACAGAACCAATATACAAGGACACGTGCACCTCCATGTTTATTGCAGCACTGTTCACAATAGCAAGAATATGGAAACAACCCAGATGCCCCACCACAGATGAATGGATCCAAAAATTGTGGTATCTATACACAATGGAATATTATGCAGCCATTAGAAACGACAAAATAATGGCATTTGCAGGGAAATGGATGGAGCTAGAAGGAATCATGTTGAACGAGATAAGCCAAGAGCAAAGAGACAAACGGTGCATGGTCTCCCTGATAAGTGGATGCTAAATCCAAAATGTTAGGTGATACGACAAAACTAACAGGAATTAAGAAACAAAGAACTCCCACTCATCTGGTTGAACCACTACTAAATATCCCCATGCTGCTGATCACATGTATGGTGTATATGTGTACACCGTTATATGTTATAGACTATGATAGACAATTTGCTCCAGGAAAGTTAGAATGAACTTGTGACTTTAAATGAGCATCATTATTCCACAATACTGTGAAATTCGGGAAATTATGTAATCACTTAATCACAATTAAAAAAAAAAGAATCTCGGGGAAGGAAGGGATGGTAGGGGGAAAACAATGGAGGGGGTAATAATGCTCAATAGGAAGTGTGCTCATTACCTTACTCATGTAACTGTAACCCTCTGTATAGTATCTTTACAATAAAAAAAAAGAAAAGAAACATTCCCCAGGCTAATGAGCCGCAGCTCATTAGGTCTTCTTCCTCTGAGGTTTCAGAACCTTCAGCCATTTTGCCCCAGTGCTGTTGCTTACTCTCCAGTTAGTTGTGTCCCTTTTAAAGAACAGTCAAGAATGGAGCTATGGGCAATGAAAGCCTTTAACATCTTACCACTATCTAAACATCTAGCACATTAACTTTATTACTATGCATCCCCATCACCCCTGGCTATAAGAACAGGCTGCAGCTGTTCAGTAAGCATTAATTGGTAGTAAGATGTTGTGGCAGGAAAACATATGATAGATATGTTCAGTAAGCTCAAACCCAGCAGCTTAGAGAACAGCTTAAGTAACTTTAACGTAAGCTTGAATTCACTTTTAAAATCTACTTCAGTAACTCAAACTGGAGAGCTTTGTGAGCCTCACTTCCCACAGAACTAGAAGAGCTCACTACCAAAATGCAACGTTTTCAAATCTGGAGGCTCAACTATTGTGAATTGTGCTAGATGTCCAGAACAATGCAATCTGGCAAATCCTTTCCAACTCTATATTCCAAGTACTTAAATGTGCACTGGAGATTGCATTCCCCTTCCCCACCCCCCACTTTCTGACATGTTTTCATTTGAAATAGACAACTAGGTTAGACTAGAGGGCCTCAGATGTTATTATAAAGGTCATGGGTAGACAAAGAATCGGCATTACTAAAATATCAAATAAGGATGTCTACTCTACAGTTAGGCAAAAACATTTCAAGAAAGTATAACTATTTACATAGCATCTACATAAATACACATACATATAGATGCACATGTGTAACTCACTATTTTATAGTGTCAAAAATGACTACTATGAGCTGGGCATCAGTGGCTCATACATGTAATACTAGCTACTCAAGAGGCTGAGATCTAAGGATCGTGGTTTGAAGCCAGCCCAGGTAGAAAAGGCCATGAGATTCTTATCTCCAATTAACTACGAGAAAAACCGAAGTGGTGCTGTGGCTCAAAGTGGTAGAGCAAAAAAGCTCAGGCACAGTGCCCAGGCCCTGAGTTCAAGGCCCAGGACTGGCTTTTAAAAAGAAAACTACTGTAGATATGCCACTAATAGAATAACTCAACTAGAAACTGCTTTGGCAGAATTGGCTCTTTTCTTCAAGAACCCCTGAGTAGAATGACTTGGACCAATGGATATGTAGATAAGTGCACAGCTCCGGGAAGTGTATCTGTATGGACAATGTAGCTGGCCTTTCTCTCATCTCCCAGTTGTAGCAACTACACTTGGTCAAAATGATCTGGCCTTTCTGCAATTGGATTTGCTTCCCCTCTACACTCCTGTTTCCTGCCCTCTGATTTCCAAGTACACTGTGCCCAACCACAAATTACCACAGATGGACTCATCCTAGAACAAGAGGCCTGTGTGGCCATTAAAAAAAAATTGTTGAAAAGAAGTATGAGTTAGACATATTCCATTTCTAAAGGTATCTTTAGATATACAGAATTTGTTTGATAATAGTGTGTTAAGATTTGGGGTTTTATTATTATTTATTTTTAGAAAAAAGAGAAATTTTACAAGATGCAAAGTCTCACACAATTCACTGTTATGGTAACTATTTTTACATCCTAACACAGGCCCTGTTTTACAAAGCAATGTTGGAAGGAACACGGACAGCAGGGATGTGCTGGAGACCCATCATGAACACACAGAGCACATCTAGTGTACTTGATGACAAGTGATGTCGGGTCAGCCTGTTCCAAAAGAGCCAAGACATGATGAAAATCATTGAAAATCTGAGGGGGAGACGGAGGTGTGTGTTCTCTGCCTTGTGCACCCCAGACACCACAATGCAGTGCCCCATCAGACCACAGCAACTACAGAAAGGGTAGCAGTCCTTTGGTGTTTTCTTGCAGATATTCAGTTTCCTAGTTCTTATTTTTGTCTTCTTTTTCATGTTTCAGTCCCAAATTCTTACAGCAGTGTTGGTGCTTAGTATCTCCCATTTTCAGGATCCAGTTCTGCCCAATGGTAATACACTAAAAAGAACAAAGAGAAGACACATTACTAAGAAGGACTCCAAAAACTGCCTTCAAATTTTATCAACACAGGCATGAAAGCTCTAAAAAGTAACTGAATATATTCTTTCAAGTGCATGCAAAAATGCCAACACTAGCACCACAGTATTCTACTTCATTGTGAAAACATTCTGCCATGTTGCCATGTATAAAACAATTATCGTCTCATCAGAGTCTCTAATTGATTACAATTCTATTCTCAAGCTCAAAAAGACAACAAACCAAAAAGCTAAAAATCCTTCTAAATGAATTTGAAGTAAGTGAAAATGAAAATACAGCATATCAAATTTTGTAATACTCACCTAAGGTAGTGCTTGGGGGAAAGTCATAGCATGCAGCACTTATGATTTGAAAAGAAAAGGCTGCCAAATCAATACTCTGAGTTTCTATCTTAAGAAACTGAATGACTAAAGAGTAAACCCCTAAAAGGCAGAAACCAACAGATAAAGAAAAGAAATATAAATAAAACCACCAATAAAATGGATAAATCCCTGGCCAGACTTAACAAGAAATAGGATATGACACAAAATATCAATATGAGGAATCAAAGAGAATCAAACATCAGACAAACCTTAGTGACATTTAAAAAATAGGCCTGGTGGTATACATCTGTAATCCCAGAAACTTAGGAGGCCTTAGGCATGAGGACTGTACCTGGTCAGTCTGGGTTACATAGCAAGACTGTCTAAAAAAATATTGCATGTTCTTCCTCATGTGTGGAATTTAGACCTACAACAACGTGAATCACATGAATGTAAAGTAGGATAGAGTACTGCTTAGAAAACCAACAGGAAATGAGAGTTTGCTAGGAGAGGGTGTAGGGCATGAAGATGAATGAAGCATTTCAGATGGATGTACAAAAACAGAAAAATGAAACCCAATAAAATTGTGTAATAAGAAAGAGTAATATAGCGGATGAAATTGATCAAGGTACATTATAGGTATGTATGGAAATATACTGAAACCCCTTCACATAATTAAATATGATAGTTAAAAGGAAAAAAAGGAAATTAGTGAAGTAAGACATGCTTAGAATGGAGCTGGCTTGGGATTGGTGAAGTAGTGGCAGGAACAAGAAGGTACAGATGCCCGTGGAAACACAGCTCTCCTTTTACAATTTAGTATGCTCCACTGATAGAGTATCTTTTTGAAGCCAGGTTATTTAATAAAATGTATTATATCCTAGAAAACCAATGAAAGCAAGTTTTTGTGTCCCTTCTTATCACCTGATCTTGGATCAAGGCAGGTGGTTGTTTTTGTTGTTGCTTTTCCTTTGGTGCCAGTCCTGGGGTTTGAATTCAGGACTTAGGCACTGTTCCTGAGGTTTTTTTTTGCTCAGGGCCTGTGCTCTATCTGGCTTTTTTGGTGCCTACTTAGAGATAAGAGTTCACAGATCTTCCTGCCTGGGTTGGCCTTGAACTGTGATCTTCAGATCTTAGCCTCCTGAAGTAGGTAGGCTGTTTATTATGAATTATTTGAGCCCAAATCCTAGCTCAGAAGCATATGACCTTCATTGTTAGGTGTGATTCTGTAGGTATAAAATTTTTTAAAGGATTGTTTTAAAAGGACACATCACAAAAATCTTTCTGCCTACAAATTGACACACACACGCACACACACACACACACACACACATGGGTTAAATTCCTTGAAAAGTAGATAGAAAGGCTTCATTTTCAAATTAATAACAGTGAGGGGGTTGCTCAAAGAAAGTACTGGGACAGGGAACAACATAAATACTTAACCCTGGGATAATTTTTAATACTCCTCCAAAGATGTTTGGTTCTTTGGTATAAAATGTTCAAGTGTCTCATATTTCCCTTTGTAGTTCTGAGGCTATGACAAACCCAGCTGATATTGCCAAGACTTGTGATATGGGCATTTGTCATTTAAGAGTTAGGCTAGATCTCTAAACTTAGCACAGCAACTTCTGTCTCTTCTTATCTAAATGCTAACTGGATGAATTTTAGTAAGAGCAAAAGATTCTGAAAACAGTACATACTCCGTTGTATCATTCTGTCAGTGGCTTGGACTCTGCCTAGGCAGAGTTGAGCCTTTCATTCCTGTGTCCACCTTAGGTAAGAAAGCATCTAAGACCAGGAAAGGCTAGCTGGGACTATGATTAATCCATGGTGGAGCCAGGTAAGAGATGGAAACCTTCCCCACGTTTTACCCTCATACTCCAAAACTCACCAATACTCCTTCCTAATACATGCTTAAAGACCACCAACAGGTGGAAAATGAAGTTATTCCTGGAGACCAAATCAAAACCAACTCATCTACTCTTACATTAAATTGAAGATATTAGCTCAAATCTAAGAACCTGGGGCCTCTTATTGCCTCTCTCAAACTGAAAAGCAAAGTTCTAAAATTGTTTACCACATTGGCCTTCCCAATTTTCTTGGCACAAATTAAATTTTGTCTTTGTTTTTGAACTTGGCTAGGGATGAGTTCAGTGTAGAACAATTGGTTGGCCTGTATAAGACATTGAGTTATATTTCCAGCAGCAGCAGCGGAGGAGGAGGAGAACTTTGGGATTCTCATTGAATGTATTTTTCTTTCTTTTATATTTACTTCAGTTAAATATAGTAAAATATCCTAATTCTTAGTGCTTTGGGAAAATAGTATTATGCTTCAAATGTGTGATATATAGGGAGCATTATAGCTTACTCTAGTAGAATAAAGGATGTAGAAAATTATTCATGATATTCAGTTAAATGAAAACATAAGATAACACTACACTACACACACACACACACACACACACACACACTTTGTTTAAACTTAAGCAGTTTTTCTTTTTTCCAGTGTTCCAGCTGAAAGCTTCTATCTACCATAATGAATGGACTGGTCAACAGATGATGCTTTTTATTTTCAGTCTCATATGATCCAACTATCCCATGCAGCATATATAGCTATAAGAACTGAAATGAATATGCCAAAGAGACATATGTATTTACTTGTTTATTACAGTTCTATTCACAATAGCCAAGACATGGAATCAATTTAGGTGTTCATCGACAGACAAAGTGGTATACAAATAAAATGGGAGATTATTCAGCTATTAAAAAGAATAAAATTGTTTCCTTTGTGGCAGCATGAATAGAACTAGAGGATATTATGTTAAGAGAAATAAGTCAGGTATAGAAAGGCAATACTTCACATTCTCACATATAGGAATGTTAGCTTTAAAAAAAAAAAAGTTGGGCTGGGATGTAGCTCAGTGGCAAAGCGCTTGCCTAGCAAGTGCAACGTCCTGGGTTCGATCCCCAGTACCAAAAAAAAAAAGACAAAAAAAAAAAAAAAGTTGAGCCGGGCACTGGTGGCTCACGCCTGTAATCCTAGCTACTCAGGAAGCTGAGATCTGAGGATCACAGTTCAAAGCCAGCCTGGGCAAGAAAAGTCTGTGAAAACTCTTATATCCAATAAGCCACTCAGAAAAAGCCAGAAGCAGTACTGTGTTGAGTACAAAGAGGATCAGGGACAGTGCATAGGTCCTGAGTTCAAGCCCCAGGACCAGAAAAAGGTTGATCTCAAAGAAATAATGAACAGAATTGAGGTTACCAGAGCCTGAGAAAAACAGGGAAGAGGGAGAAATGGAAGAAGGTTAACAAGTAGTGTCATTGGATAGGATGTCTTATAGCATGCAGGATGACTACAATAGGAAAGAACTAATTGAATATTTCCAAGTATCAGGCAGAGAGGATTTTGAATGCTCCCAACCAAAACCAAAATATATCTGACATGCCAGATGTGCCAATTAACCTGGTCTGATCATTTCATATTGTGCATGTGTGCTGAAATGTCACTCTGTACCCCATAAGTATGGACAAGTAAAAAAGTCGGTTCAAAATAAAAATCTACTTTAAAAGCAAATGAAATAGAAAAAAGTAGAGTGGAATAAAATATTTAAATATAAAAAGTGATGTACTGGGTGGTGGTGGAATGGGAACTCAGAAATCAGTAGCAGCAATGCTGCAGGGATGGGCAGAAGAACTGGGAAGGAGGTGGCACTTAAGGCAAGTGCCACAGTGTTAGTTTAACCTTCATGGACTAAGTAGTTGAAAATGGGTATTATAAACTTTGGATTTTTTTCAATTTTTTCCATATATATTTTTATTGTAAAAATACTGTACAGAGGGGTTACAGTTACACGAGTAACTGTACGAGAGGGGTCCATACATAAGGTAGTGAATATATTTCTTGCCAAACTTGTTACCAACTCCCTCATTTTTCTCCCTCTTTCCCACCCCCAACCACCCTCCTCAATTTGTACAGTTCAATTCCAACATACTATCTTGTGAGTATCACTGTTGCATTGGTTCCCCCTTTGTCCTTTGATTCACCTTTTTGTTTGTTTGTTTGTTTTGTCGTGGGGCTTGAACTTGGCCTAGGCACTGTCCCTAAGCTCTTCAGCTCAAGGTGTGTGCTCCACCACTTGAGTCACAGTGCCACTTCTGCTTTTCTGGTGTTAATTGGAGATAAGAGTCTCACATACTTATCTGCTTGGGCTGGCTTTGAACAGCAATCCTCAGATCTTAGCCCCCTGAGTAGCTAGGATTATAGTGTGAGCCACCAGTGCCTGGCTGTCTCACCATTTTGCCGTTCCCCTTCCCTTCCCTAATTCAGATAAACATATATACAACACTCAGGGTACCAAAATAAAATACAGTGACAACAGGGGATAAACCATAGGAAAAGAAAAACACAAAAGAAATAACACGCCTTGAGCTGAAGAGCTCAGAAGAGCTCAGGAACAGTGCCCGGGCCAAGTTCAAGCCCCATAACCGACAAAAAAAATTTAAAAAAAAGGTGAGTCAAAGGACAATAAAATAACAACAAAGAAAAACCTCCTCATTTCACTTAGCATCATCTTATGTGGTCATATGTACATAGTTTTTGAGCTATTCTGTTCATCTGCTAAGATTGTCCTAGACATATACTAATTATTACAAATGAGGGAAAACATGTGATCTATGTTTCTTTGGGTCTGGCTTACTTCACTTAATATAATTTTTTCCAAGTCTTTCCATTTCCTAACAAATGGGGCAATGTCATTCTTTCTGATGGAGG
>NW_012267315.1:7364518-7417042 GCF_000151885.1 Dipodomys ordii
TCCATTTCCTAACAAATGGGGCAATGTCATTCTTTCTGATGGAGGCATAGAATTCCATTGTATATATACCACATTTTCTTGATCCATTCATCTACTGAGGGGCATCTGGGTTGCTTTCATATCTTAGCTATGGTAAATAATGTTGCAATAAACATGGATGTGCTGGTAGCTTTATTGTGGCCTTGTTTTTGGTCATCTGGGTAAATACCAAGAAGTGATATTGCTGGGTTATGGGGGAGGGCTATGTTTAGTCTTTTGAGGAACCTCCACATTGCTTTCCAGAGTCATCAAACAAGTTTACACTCCCACTAACAGTGCAGTAGGGTTCCCTTTTGGCCATATCCCCTCCAGCATCTGTGGTTATTAGATTTCTTTTCTTTTCTTTTCGGTCCAGTCGTGGGGCCTGAACTCTGGGCCTGGGCGCTGTCCCTCAGCTCTTCAGCTCAAGGCTAGCTCTCTACCACTTGAGCCACAGCACCATTTCCAGCTTTTTTCTTTTTGCTTATGTGGTACTGAGGAATCAAACTCAGGGCCTCATGCATGCAAGGCAAGCGCTCTACCACTGAGCCACCTTCCCAGCCCCTAGATTTCTTGATAATGGCCAGTCTCACTGGAATGAGGTAGAATCTCAGCTATTTGTTTGTTTGTTTATTTATTTATTTTTGTTGTCATGGGGCCTGAACTCTGGGCCTGGGGCTGTCCCTCAGCTCTTCAGCTCAAGGTTAGTGCTCTAACACTTGAGCCACAGCACCATTTACAGCTGGTGGTGCTGAGGAATTAAACCCAGGGCCTCATGTTTGCAAGGCAAGCACTCTACCACTGAGCCACCTCCCCAGCCTCTCAATATTGTTTTGATTTGCATTTCTTTTATGGCCAGAGATATTGAGCATTTCTTCCTCTCCCCTTCAGAAAAGTCTCTTAAGTCTTTAGCCCACTTATTAATGGGGCAGTTGTTTCTTTGAGGATTTGTTTTTGGGGGATTTAATTTTTTGAGTTCTAAGGAGTTCTGAGGCCCTTGTCTGTTGTATGGCTACTGAAGATCTTCTCCCAATCTGTGGGCTTTCTATTTATCTTGTTAGCTATGTTCTTTGCCATGTAGAAGCTCTACAGTTTCATGCAATCCCATTTGTCCAACCTTTCTTTGTTATGCTGCTGGATATTTATTAAGAAAAGCAATCCAAAAATTCATTTGGAATAATAAAAGGCCCTGAATAGCAGAAAGAACAGTGGTGGAGGAATATCAATAGAAAACTTCAAACTCTATTACAAAGCTATAGTAATAAAAACAGCTTGGTACTGGCACAAAACAGGCCTGAGGTCCAATAGAATAAAATTGAAGACCCAGAAATGAACCTGAAGACCTATGGCCACCTAATCTTCGATAAGGGAGCCAAAAAAATAGGATGGAAGAATGACAGCCTCTTCAACAAATGGTGCTGGAAAAATTGGTTAAACACCTGTAGAAAACTAAAGTTAGATCCTTATATGTAACCCTGAACCAGAATCAATTCCAAATGGATCAAAGAGCTGGAGGTAAAAGCAGATACCCTGAAAACAACACAGGAAGGAATAGGAGAAACACTAGGGCTCCTTGGAACAACCTGGTATTTTTGGTTGTTGTTGGGTTTTTTGTTTTTTACTGTTTTAAGTTTAAAAAAAAAGACAATACTACTTTAGAGGCACAGCTAGTTTTATATCATTAAATACCTATACATGGGCTTGGGGAGGTGGCCAAGATATTGACACAGAGAATGGAGATCCTTCCATACACAGAAGACAGTAAAAAGCAATCAAGTGCCCTTTTCACAAGACACACAAACACACTCAACTACTCTAGCTCATTAGGAAGAAATGTGCTCCTCCAGAACACATCTTATTATTCAGACAAAGGTCAAGCTGAAAAAGCAAACAGATGGTAGTTTCCAAAACACTTCCATTGTTTGACTTCCAGTGTGTTGACATTTTAAGAACAGAAATGTGGAGTAAATTCCTCTCACACCCTAATTACAGCAGTTAAGTAAATACTCAAATGAACCTGTAGTCTGCAGGATGGAAAGCAGAGGCAGCACCTTTCAGGAGAGATGGCCCTAGCGCCTAAGTGGTGGCCAGAAGGAGGAAATAATGGAATTGCAGCTTCAGAGAAAACCTTGAATCCTCCCAGCAAGGGAGAAGAAACAAGACAGAGGATATAGCTGGAAGTTACTTTTAGAAGCTTAATGTCCATTTGGTAAAATGAGAAAGAATGTTTATACCATCATAGAGAAATGTTGGTGCCCTGGGAACGTCCTATGAACCATGAGAGGGTTTAATTCATTTTTAAAGAAAAATATACCCAAGATCATGCCTTTCTCATTCCATATTCTTTTTGCCTTTCTTTCTCCCTCACATTACTGTGGAAAATCAAAGCTGTTCCCCTTGGGGCCTGTGAAGCTCTCCAGGGCTGCTTCTGTTTTCAAATGAAAATGGCTACTTCCTTGTTTGTGTGAATGGGTGGTGGTGGTAGTAGTAGTAGTGGGGTGTCTGTTTTTCTATGGGGCAAAGCAGATAAAAGGTCCCTTCTTGTCTGTCATGCTTAATTCAGCTCTTACAGATAACTGAATATTTGGGGGTGATTTTGCAGTCTTAATGGAATGACAAATTGCCGTTTTGGGGGGTAAGCAACAAAAACACCGAATGTATAATTACAGTGCCAGCTGTCATTTAGTCCTGCTTTCTTCAGGGTCTTCAAATCCAGGAATGTGGCTACATTCTCAGAGACAGGAGTACCTGGTTGACTGGGTGTCACAGGAGGGTCCAGAGGGCATGCTCAGAAAGATTCTTCTAGGTCCTGACATCTGTTCCTGCTCATACAGCAGCATCACATGCCAGATGAGGTTCTGTCTTTGTGTACTATGAGTTGAATAACTACCAGTAGATGACTATGCTAAATGAAAGCTTTCCAAAACCCAGTCAGTACTACATAAATGAGTAACAAATCTAAACTTGCTCACCAGCTACCAGCCACTGAACAGCATCCAAGGAGATACTGCACAGGGAAGCTCTGTCTCACCTTGGTGTCGACAGCACTCTCTGGGTCCTTAGCAGACCTGATGGTCTAGTAGCTGGTACTGCTTAATATCTGTACCTGATATCCCTATTGAGAAGAGATACGTCACTCTAGGGGGCAATTTCTCACTTGCCCCCGCCCCCTTTTACCTTCTTTTCATTCAGTTTGATCTAGCTTCCCAAGCTCCTCCACTAGCACCACAGGCCCCTGTAAATCTTACTCAGGAACCCAGATGGGAGTCATGGAACTGAATGGTAGTGCTGTGAAGTTCCTAGATCATAAACCCAATCTCCTGATGAAGCTGTTCCTCATAGCTCCCGGGGCATGATCCTCTTCTGCTCACAACCCACTATCAGCACGACAGACCTAGGTACACCTCTATAGCATGGGAAATGACCATGCTGAGAAGCAGGATTGAAGTCATTGTACCCCTGTACTCGATCCCAAACTATGTCTTGCTGGTCCTTCTACTCAAACACATGGGCATGCCTCTGGTTTCCCCTCCATCTTCCCCTTTGTTCCTCCTTATGGCTCCCCCTAATCTGAGGGCTGCTTTGACTTTCCCTTCTACCAGGCAGGGGCTTTACTACATCACGCCTCTTCATTCCCTGCCTTCTCTCCTTCCTAGCTCCATAATGATGGCATGGCTTCAGTGAACCTGACTTGCACAGGAGGAGCATAACATAACCTCTGCCAACTATTTTCTAAGCACTTTCCCTTTGGGTTTGATTCTCCCACTCCTCTGGGTTTACTTTCTTAGCTACTTGTTTTTTGGGTGGCTGATAACAGTATCATTTATCCCAAATTCTATGCTACCCAATCCATACCACTCTGGGAAGACAGTAAATACAACTACTAGTTTTATTTATTTATTTTTTGGTTGGTTAAGGGACTTGAACTCTGGGCCTAGGTACTGTCCCTGAGCTCTTCAGCTCAAGGCTAGGGATCTACCTCTTCAGCTCAAGGCTAGGGATCTACCATTTCCGGTTTTCTAATGGTTAATTGGAGATAAGAGTCTCACAAACTTTCCTGCCTGAGCTGACTTCAAATTGCAATACTCAGATCTCAGCCTCCTGAGTATCTAGGATTATAGGCATGAGCCACTAGTGCCTGGCTTGGGTTTAGGATTTCTGTGACAGATTATAAATTAGTAATACCAGCAGTATTTGTGATGACAAAACTGACCACTGGCAGGAAAAAGGTCACCATCAAGTCTTAGAAGGTGTGAGAATGGAAGTTTTCTGTGATAAAACTACCACACAACATCACTGAATATTCATGGACACCCCTAACTCACACCAAGGGTTTCAGCTCATGAATAATGATTCAGTAGCTTTAGGCCTGAACATCATTATAACTTAAAGGTAGGCTTGTGGCTGTGACTAATGAGTTATAGTGTGATATGGCTTTCCTCCGACCCATACTTGTCATATTCTCACAGTGGCAGAAAATAGTGACTGGGGTAAAGGCAGAATAGGAGGATTCACTAGCCAGCTTTCCAAAATTATTAGTGAACCAATAACCCCACCTTTCTGAGTTTCTCTGTTCATTTCTTTAGTCTTATTTATCTGAGTGGGTACTACTGCACTCAGATATTACTAAGATACCTCAGTATCTGGACATGTTAATCCTAAAGGTTATCTCATGGACTTCTAACCCCTACTCCCTTTCAGAAGGGAATGAAAAATCAAAAAGTCACCTTATAGACAATCTCTTGTCCTCTCCCTCAACTCCAAATCTACAGACTCAAGAGACTATTAATGTCACCCTCAGCTGCCAATAGGTATCTTAACCATAATATGCCTGAAATAACTCTGTGTGTTCACCTTGTAACTAAGGATAAAGCATTATTTCAGGAAAAGGAAACTGGCAATGCTGCCAGAATACTGCAGGATGAAGTGAATGATGGCAGGACAAAGGCAGGAAGTGTTGCAGAGGATCTTATCCTCCACTTCAGCAGCTGAGAACAGGACTGGTGATGGGGAGTCTGATTGTAGGATCACACACAATTGATGGTCTATACCACATATGTTCATGATAGCAATGCAATGAGGGACACTCCAGCCTGTGGGCACCCTGCCCACCTTCACTCAGTGAATGATGCACAATCCCACCTGACAGTGTTTCTCTTTTTAACAAAGGTAGCACATCTGAAGACACTGGGGACAAATGTCCATAGAATGTATTTTGCCTCAGCAGCCATTCTGACCTCAATGCATTACTGTTCCTTCCACCAAAATGTGTGAGGGCAAGGTTGAGCAGGTGGGAAAATCCTACCTGAGCTCCTGCCTCCTGTGTCTATGGCTCCCGTTCAGAAGACACATCACCTTCTGCCCCACTGCTGGCACTGCGGTCTTCTTTTCGGGGAGTGTTTCGTTCTTTGCTTGACTCAGAAGGACCCTTGGCTCTGGTCTTTTCTTTCCTCTGCTGCTGCTTCTCAAGTTTTGACAGCTGGTTAAAGAAAAAGAGAAAAAAGCATATTTTAAAAGTCTGAGTTCTGTGCACTGGTGACTCAAAAAGGCTTAGATCAGAGGATCATGGTTTGAAGCTAGCCTGAGCAGAAAAGTCCTTAAGACTCTTTTTTTTTTTTTTGGTCTATCATAGAGCATGAACTCTGGGCCTGGGTCCTGTCTCTGATCTCTTCAGCCCAAGGCAAGCACTCTAGCACTTGAGCCACAGTGCTACTTTCAGTTTTCTGGTGGTTAATTGGAGATAAAAGAGTCTCACAGACGTTCTTGCCCAGGCTGGCTTTGAACTGTGTTCTTCAGATCTCAGCTATCCTGAGTAGCTAGGATTACAGGCATGAGCCACCAGCACCTGGCTCTTGGGACTCTTATCTTCAATTAACCACTGAAAAGCCAAAAATGGAGCTATGGCTCAAATGGAGAATGTCAACACACACACACACACACACACAAACACAAATGGAGAATGTCAACACACACACACACACACACACACACACACACACACACCTGCTTTTCCAGCATTATCACCTACTTTCCAGAAAGAAACCATGGGGAAAGTTTTTAATAATTGACTATTACACACACACACACACACACACACACCTGCTTTTCCAGCATTATCACCTACTTTCCAGAAAGAAACCATGGGGAAAGTTTTTAATAATTGACTATTTTAGCTATCTCGATTACACACCAAAAATTACCCTGACAACACCTAAATCCTTAAAGCAGATTAGCCTGTGAGGCATGCCTCTCAGACTTTCCCCACCTATTACACAACTAAGCATGTGGGATGTTGGGATGGAGATGCAACAGCCTTCTTACAGGCTCAGAATTGCGTAAGTGGCAAAGGCGGATTTCAGTTCATTACTGTTCTCTTTAATGGCTGTATAGCTTTTACTCACCAAGTTATCTTCCCACTTACTGTTTTCTAAAGTGTGCAAAGCACTCACTATTCACTAAGGCAACTGAGAAGACTATAGAATAAAGTACATTAAGTACACTGACCCTTGTCTCAGTTACCAGTTTGTTCTTTCAGACCCAGGTTGTGGGCTCATACCAGGCTAGTGGTGGCTAGCCACAGGAGCCACTGGCCACAGAAGCCTCCTCAGACTTCCTACCAGCCAGCTGGGAACATAGTCTGACTTCTAATCCCAATGGAACCTGGGCTCACTTCTTCCCTGGCTATCGCCCCAATGGGTTCAAAGAAACCACAGACTAGACGGTGGGAAGAAACTTAAAAATCATCTCTCATTCTGAGCAACAACACAGCTACCCCAAAAAGGACTACTGAGAAGTCTGTCTGAGAAGACTGGCCAATTTTTGGTCCACAGGATTTTCTTGGACCCAAAAAAGCATTTATAATAAAGCCTGAGAGACAGCAACACCCAACTCCATCTGCTTCACAGACTGTCTGCAAACATTTTCTCCATCACATGAAAAGAAGGAAACTTAAGGAAGGGTTGGCCTTTCCTCAATGTCCAGTCACCTCACACTATTTGCCAGACCCCTGCTCTGTTCTAGAAAAACTTTGAGCTACATCTTAGACTAATGAACAATCAATGATTCTCAATTTGGTCCAGAAAACAAAGTGATTAATGACTGGCTTACAATGTTATCTTTCTCACTCTCCATTGACCTGAAAAGACATAGGTTAACAGTTAGCCTGCTTAGGGAATAATTAGATTTTGTGATAAAGTTGTCACTGCACCTTTGACACAACAACTCTACTCTCAGATGACACCCCTGGTCAAATTTCCACTCTTGTGCACAGAGTGTTATCTGTATGAGAAAAGAAAACTAGAGACAACTTATATGTCTATCAATAAGACAACAGATAAATATGACCTAGTATAGTCACATGAAGCAATACAGAGCAGATCTACATCTGCTGTATGGTGAAATGTAGATGTCTTTAAATCGTGTTGTATAAAACAAATTAAAACTTCAGAAGGCTATATCCAATATAGTCCTTTAAAGAGCCAACACTATACATTGCTAATGAGCTATGTGAATGTAGTATGGACTTGGAAAGTATCTGTCAACTTCAATGCACTAATTAACTTGGGAGAAGAGAGAAAAGTGAGAATGAAATAAAAATATATAGGCTTCAACCACAACTGTCAACTTTTACTTTTGTAAGAACAAAACCAGACCTTGAGCTAGGCTCCTGACAAGTGCCAGAATGCTTGGCCCACTGATGGAGATGTTTATTTCAGAATCTCAATCAGCTTTACTCATCAACAAAATCACTTAGTGGAAAGTACTACCTGTGTGCTCAGGGATATAATAGCTAACTTCATCCTAACTAAAGTTTTTGTTTTTTTGTTTGTGTGTTTTTTATTATGCCAATACTGTGCTTGAACTCCAGGCCTCTCTATCTGGCTCAGCTTTTTTCATTCACTTGAGCTGTGCGTCCACTTCTAGCTTTGTTCTGGTGAACTGGAAATGAGAGTCTTAGAAATTTGTCTTCCCAAGCTAATCTGAAACCTCAATTCTCAGAGCTTAATCTCCTAACTAGTTAGGATTATTGGCATGAGCCATGAGCACAAGTATGGCCTAGCACAAGCTTTTTGTCTCATCAGGGCCTAAGAATAGTTCATGTACTGGTAGGAATGATCTATAGCAAAGATGAAAAACAATTTTTAATAACTTTTATTGAGATGAAGTAATTACATAAATTTCACAGTATTGTCAGATAGTGATACTTACACAAACACATTTTAACCTTCACAAGACAAATTGTCATTATCATGGTCTATAAAGTTTGTGAATTCTATAAACTTTGACAATATAACTATTTCTTCCAAATTGGGTGATATATACATTTCTTTCTTTCCTCTCTTTCTTTCTTTTCTTTCTTTCTTTCTTTCTTTCTTTCTTTCTTTCTTTCTTTCTTTCTTTCTTTCTTTCTTTTTCTTTCTTTCTGTCTGTCTGTCTGTCTGTCTGTCTGTCATGGGGCCTGAATTTGGCCTGGGCACTGTCCCTCAGCAGTTCAGCCCAAGGCTAGCGCTCTACCACTTGAGCCACAGCGTCACTTCCCGCTTTTTTCTTTTTGCTTATATGGTGCTGAGGAATCGAATGCAGGGCCTCATGCATGCAAGGCAAGCGCTCTACCACTGAGCCACCTTCCCAGCCCCATTTTCTTTCCTTTTGCTTAGTGTAAGCTATTCCGTCTTTGAAAAACAACAATTATATATATATATATATATATATATATATAATATATAATTCTGTCATATATACATACATACATATATATATATATATGGAAAATCCTACACAGAGTTCCTTGCTATATTTTTCTTTGAAGTAGTATAAACATTTTTCTGTGGTCTGTTCTGCCACAGATGAAGGAATCTCTGTACCTACCAATGCCTTTTTTCTTAATGTTAAAATCTTTCTTTCATGAAATGATAAGGACTGATGAGGTCCCTCTGTTTCACTTTTTCCTGAAAAATTATCAAAATTTACAATGTGAAGCTATCTAACACTACTGAACTCTACACTAAAAAGTGGTTGAGATAGCAGAATTGATCAAATTACTTAGAAAAACGTAAGCTATGCTGGACTCCCCAATTCCTTTTTTCTTGTATGTTCTTGATTCACAAAATCTAAAAATCTGAGAATCAGTGTTTTGTGATGTGCCTTCTGTCAAAAGTTTATATTACTATTTATATGTGTGCTTATTGGAATGTATATGTAGAAACACATACATACAATCACAAATACGTTCTCAGTTAGAGGCTGAAGGACAATTTTTGTTTCAAAAAGTAAGATGCCCTTTAGTTTATTTTTCATTAGAGGTAAAATACAGGAAATATGAGTATCACTGTTGACAAACGCAAACCACCTCAATCTCTTGCAAAGCCTATTAGAGATCCTGCCTGTCACTCCCAGCTCTTCAATGCTCTTGAAAGCAGGTCCTGAGAGGATAGTGGGGCATGACCTCAGGGAATGGGGGCTTCTAGAAGACTCCTCAGCTCTAGAAAGTGCCCATCTGATTCAGCTCTGGAGAAAGTGCCAGTATCTTGGCAAAAAAATTTCAAAAACATAAACTGGAACTTCCACTTTAACCCTTTCCCTCCCACCATGAACCAAGCTTTTAAATTACATGCTATCATTCCATAATAGACACAGAGACATTTCTGCCAATGATCTAATGCTAATTTCCTTACATTATTTATCTTAAAACAACCCAATCCCATATGGCTCCAGGCCACCAAGTAAAGTTCCTTGTGAGAACACTGCGAACCGAACTAATACATTTAAGTCCTTTCTCGGAAAACTGAGGATTCAATGTAGCCAGAGTGGAAATTATATCTCAGCTGGATTTTCTTTTATCTCTTCTGTCTTAGGAAACAAATGAGAAAGGAAGAGAGAGAAGAAAAGAAGTCAACACTATATGTGGGCACACGTAGATAGTTCATAGCTTTCAAGTTAATAAGAGCCATGTGTCAAAAGAGAACATAAACCACTGCACCTGTGAATGCATGATCCACAAACACCAGAGTACTTCAGTGAGGTTTTGGCTTGCTTTTTGTCTAATAATGACAGTGTCCACTTTGCAAGGCAGAGCTTATCCCCTTTCTGAATGAAAAGAATCCCAACCTTCCGCGGGCAGCTGTGGACACATGGATTTTTGCAGGGGCTGGACACCAATGGGTCAGCCTGCACTTCTCAGGGTGGAACTTGGGAAAGTGGTAGCCAAAGAAAAGGAGGATTGGAATATCTAGACCCAACTCCCTTAGTTAACCTACCATGAAAATAAGGGGATTTTCATTTTAATTAAGATGCTCTAATTGCATGACTCAAGAATAAATTAGTTGGACATGGATGGTACATTGCTCTACTGCAGAGCCTGAAAATTTAAATGTCTTGAGGGACTAAGCAGGTAACAAAATTTATAAATTATTTAAGCATAAGGTCAGAAGGGCATGGTGGAGACTAAGGCTATAGTGGAGAAAGCCAGCCCCACCTAAAAGCATTCACATTTTTTAGTTACATACCTGGACAAATACGTCACTGGAATTAGGGAGATATGAGTCACCTTCTAGGAACCTCCACTTTGCACTTACACCATGTTTGTTTTTGCCATTCAGTAGTGACTGTATCATCATCATCATCATCATCATCATCATATCAATAGACAACCTCTCAAGGAGAAGCCACTCTACAGTATAACCCATAGCAATAATTACCTCCCTGTTGCCATGAGCAGACTCCTACTTTAAAGGTGGTAATACCTGACTCTTGTCAAATGGCATGTGATATAAATCACAATATATAGGACATGAAAGAGTTGCATATGTGCTTTGGAAATAGGTTTCCCTCCCTAGTACTCACAACTTCAAGGAGATAGTGCCTTCTGGCCTATCTCTAGTCAAACTGGGTGAGGTCAAGGAGCTTTTTCATAGGGCAGCTCTGAGGAAAAGGGGGTAGTTTCCAAAGGCACACAGAGGTCTCTCTGTGAGCCCTGGCAGGGCTGAGCCAGATCCAGATTTCCTGTTAAAGGATGTAACTCTTACTGCTGGAGCCACATGCAAGTGGTTTAGATCAAATTGTATCTAAGACCTCTTACCATGTATCCACAAACAGATGTTTATGGGGGCTATGAGGCTTGCTTGTGCTTTTGCAGTCCTGAGTGACTAAGATGGACCAAATTGAAGGCTTCTAGATGCCAAACCCCATAGCCCTTCCAGCGAACCACACCTCTTTCCTGCCATCTATTTACTTCATTTAGAAGATACTAACGGGGCATTAGCTACATGCCATGCCATTGTCTAGATGACAGGGATCCAGAGAAGAACCAAGAAGAATCTCTGGTTCTCTGGTGCTGACTGTCCAACAGAAAAACAATAGGCAACCCACACTTGGCATGAAACAGGCCCTGTTCTGAGCACTGATATGTATTAAGAATACTATTATAATCCCAATCTTGGCATCAAGCGACTTGGGAGAAGCTCACACCCTTACCTTTCTGTCTATGACATGGGACTCACTACCAGACACATGGTGGCAGAAAGCAAAAGGCAGTGCAGTGTTTCTGATAAATGACATGTAGGATGACAAAAAAAAAAAAAACCAAACCAAAGAATTTAATGAGACATATGTTAGACTTATTTTGGCATTTCAAGAGATCTTCAAAGACATATTCCATAGGTTACCTTTTTGGCTAAGCTATTTTTAAGATGATGATGATGATGACAATGACAACAACAACTAATGATCATGCTGCTTCCAACACAAGGAGTGGCTAAAGAATAAGAGGTCCAGGAGAGAAGGAATATGAGGGGGACATGTTCTGGATGCCATGTGTCACAGGGAGTAACTAAAGATATTGTTGGGAGTATAAGGGACATCAGGGTGCTACTATTAGGCTCACCACAAAGTCTCAGGCCAGAGCAGGTGGCAGGGCTGCATGTCAAACTGGGATGCATGACAGGCAGGAAACTGGTGCTAAAGGAACCCAGGTCCTCGTTCTCTAAAAATAACCAAACATGGCTTATATGCTGTAGCTCATACAAAACCTTGGATGGAGTGAAGATGAAGGAACAACTGGTTTTGTTTGGAGGAGCAGACCAGGCAGTAACCTCAGAGGAAAGGGAGACTCGGGCTTTTGGTTTTCAGAGGAGTGATAAAGTTGCCTTTCACCCCCCACACATAGTGGAAGGAAACACATAGAGCCATTCAGCAGATGTACATGCCTCAGCACTTTTGGATGAGGGAAAGGACCTGCTTCCAGGATGAGATGGTATGAAGCAATTCACTGCAGAGAGAAATACAGTGACTGGGGCAGGTGCCCCGACTTGGTTCTGCTTTTCTGTAAATTATAAGCTCAGGACATGGTAAACACAGTGCAACTGCAATCTGCCCATGCTCTGAAATGTGCAAAGCACAGAAGGAATAATTATTATCTGCCCTGTTCTTCACACACAATCACTTCTGGGGCATCTTTACAAATGTGATGACCCAGAATAGCAATGAGAGAAAACATCAGATGAGAGAGTAACTCCAGACTTCCACGGATGCTAATGAGCTGCGGGGAACAAATATGTGGGAACACTTGGCCCTTCATGTGGTGTCAGGTTCTGGACTTCCAAAGATTCTCCTCGATCTGGAACATCTAGTGAGGTCTGCTGCCCTGAAACTAGTTACACAAATCAAGGCTAGAAGAGTTCAAATGGTGCTACAGGAAGGTCTGTGGTCAGCTGTTCCCTCACCCTGTCTCTCTCCAAGGACACCCCAAGTACCAGAGCATTAAGGTCTAGATTTGGCTTTGAAGAGGTTCTTAGAAAATGAAATTCTTTGTGAATTGTTTCAGAACAAAATGGGTACCCAGGAATCCCTAGTGGTAGGATCCTGCTTAGGGGAAGAAGAAAGAACAAAGAAGGAAGAAGGAAGGAGAAGACAAAGAAGACCAGGAGGAGGGGGGGGAAGAGGGAGAGTAAGGAGGAAGAGAAGGAAGAGGAGGAGGAGGAGGAAGAAGAAGGAGGAGGAAGAGGAGGGGGAGCCGACGAAGACGACGACGAAGACTAATGATCATACTGCTTCCAACACTATTTTGTGAGATGATGGTAACATCATACAGCTTCTCAAAGATGTCCCAGAGTTCATTAATGTGGTAATTCCCACAAAAACTAAATCTGATTTTTATCTTTTTCTCCTGTTTGAGCTTACAGTAGGACCTCAAAGGACCTAAACATAGAATTTCAAGTTCAAAATTTTTACTTCAGCTACCTATAGTCCATCTTCACACTTAGGAAATAAATAACCCCTTAAATTCTGACCACCACTTCTTACCCCTATAGGGTTTGGAAAGGTCAAAAGCAAATGTTATTCTCAGACTGTTCTGAGAAAGCCTTTTCAAGACTGCATCAGGCTGGGAAAGACTGACAGAGAAGGACATCAGGCTGAAAAGTGTCCAGGTGTCAGGACTTCTAGCCAAGTCTCCAGTTAACCCGGCTCCTCTTGGAGCAAATACTCACCTGTTGTAAAACAACTTCTGGGCCTGCCAAGGCAGCAAACCCCATACCCACTCTTACTAAATAATGGCCTTGTCTCTTAGTTATTTTAATGCCAGTCACTGCTTGCCAGACTGTTCTGTCCTGCCTATGAGCAAAATCTAATTAGAGAGCAAAGAAAATAACAAAAGAAAAACTTAAGTCCCAATGAAGTCAGTTACTATGATTTTTAAAGACCATAGTGTAGATGGAAAAGTTCTGTTCCAACCAACCCCTTGCAGAGATTCCAAAAAAGTCTTATGGTACAAGTCAGAAAGATCAAATGTCTCCTGTGAAATTACTCTTTAAAAATATAGCAAGGTATTACTGATCTGAGCTGCTACTACACATCTGCGACCTGCTGATGTCAGTAGCAACTGGGAAGTCATAGGAAGCAACAAAAGAATGGCATGCCCAGCCAGTAACCCTAACAAGTAAGACAGGAGTTAAGGGTTCCAGTCAATTAGCCCATAAACCTGGACTTACAAGCATGGGGGAGGGGGGAGGTGGCTTGAGAAGAAAGAAGAAAAAAAAATCCAATTGGCAAATGACTGGTGAAATTTTAATGAGACATATGTTAGACCTATTTTGGCATTTCAACAGATCTTCAAAGACATATTCCATAGGTTACCTCTTCGACTATGCTATTTTTTCAATGCAATTGGAATTTATAGTTGAATAATTTGTTTTATCAAACTGCAGCTTGATATAATTTCATGTGATAATTCTAAAAGCTTTTATTTAAAAAAAAATCCTGTGTAATGGAAAACCTGACAGAACATTCAAAAAGGATGTTTCCATACACACCGCAGAGCCTGCCATTATATCAATTGTCGCATTGTGTTATTTTTAAATCAACTAGCTGTTTAATAAAAACATTATGAAGCAAAGTGCACACATGGTACCTAATTTTCATACATTATTAACTCTGCTTGAGGTTTTTGTGGGAATTAAAAAACTAAAGCAAAAAGGCATCTGTCCCCATCTGAAATCGTGCAAGCTAATTTTATTTTCTAATTCCTCATTGTTTACAAAAGCCCTTTTAGGCATACAAAACTACAGAGGGGTGTGGTACCTTTCTATTATTCCTTCTTTGCCTAAGTCCCCTTTGGTTTAGTCCTTTGGCCACAATGGCTCACATTGTCCCAGCTCCAGGCTTCGGGGCTTGGTGGACGTGGGAGCTTCTGGTAAGCCCAGGATTGTCTCTCTTAGTTCAATGGCCCTCAGGTCCTCCAAGTGACCTTCTTGCAGCACTGTCAGAGTCTCTTTATTTCCTAGTCCAAAGGTCATCTGTAGCTTTTGTTAACATCCACCCTGTAAACCTTCAATTGTCTATCTCAAGCATACACTCCCTTCTGCCAAAGGTACCACCTGGCCACCAGAGGGTGCAAGGTCTGAAAGCAGGGCAGACCCAGAAGTGTCAGGACACCCATACTTTTCGACACACCAACTTGAAGATATGTCCTGTGCTGTCTGGGGAGGGCACCCGTGGATCACTCGTGCACCCTTCCTTCAGGCTCTTCTCTGTCCTGGCTCACTTCTACCCCATACTATGCTTCCAAGAAAGACCTAAATATAAACTACCTGAACTTCATCTTCTCACTTTGAAGAAATATTTAAATGTGTGCTTTAAATAAATAAATTACATCTTAATGTGATCATTCATTATGCAAACTTGTTATGTGGCCCTTTATCAACCAGGATCCTATACTAGTTTGCATGTCTGAATACTGAAGTAACATGGAAATAATTAAGGATTACTGCCCTTCCCTTGTAAGGCACTGAAAATTGATATAACCTGAAAGGACAACTGAGCAGGTTGAGTATAATCTTGGGATTATACTTTCTACTATATATACTAGTTCGTTGAAAGCTGGTAATCCACATATATGGCACACTATATATTATAGGAGCCAGGACTTTATTATATTACACTCCATTCGCTAACTCTACTAGGAATGTGGAATTGACTCCATTACTCACAATACCAATGCTGAAGCTGTCCTTTCTTTCTCACACCTATGGCCTGGGGTTTTCCTTTAATGGGAATTAATTGTAAAGCTGCCAGAGTTATGGAAGAGAAGTAACCACTTCCCTTCCACTTACAGAGAAGCAGTATTTATGGCATGCAGGTGATGAGGGGCTGCCCCCATCAACTGTCTTTCCTTCTCCGGGCCTGCATGCATTCACTACTTTTATGGCTAACAACTATTTGAAGGTAAAAGTAATAAGCAACTATCCAGTCAACATCTACTTCAAACTTCAGTCAGCATCTATCATGCTGCTGGCACATGTCTGCTTAGTAATCATGAACTGCAACAAAGTTTAAAGGCACACTTGAACAATTCCAGTTTGGTATTTTAGTGTATAATTAATACCAGAAAACTGTTCATAAGCATTTTAAGCTAATAGTATTCTTTAAGTGATTCAAAATGTTTCTTAACTGCAAGAGTCTGAAGAAAATGAAGGGGGCTTTTCTCCCCCCACAGTTGGTTTATATATTGTACTAATGCCAAGTGCGAAAATTTGGAACAAAGAAGAACTGTTGTATAAAATAACGACAAACAGAAAACAAAATGAGATGGGATCCAGAAAAGCAGTGGATATGACCTGGGAGAGAAGCTGAGGATGGAAGAGGCAAGATGAGCGCCATTCAGTCAGGAGAGTGAGCTGTCCACATAGGAGCTGGTGGGCTCCCACTGGAAAGGTATTAGTAAAAAAGAAAAGGGGGGAAAAAGCCTGGGAACCAGAGGTCTGGGGAAGGGAAAAGTAAGTAAAATATGTTCGGGAAAAACTGCAAGAAGAGAGACAAAGTATACATTCTCAGTGAAGCAAAAGGCTGAACAGAAACAACAAAAATCATAGGATACAACTTGGCTTTGTGGTGGCTAACAGTTCCAGAGTCATGACAATATAAATTCTGTTTATTATTTAATGAAAATAATGACATAATAATACTAGAAGCCGGGCACCGGTGGCTCACACCTGTAATCCTAGCTACTTAGGAGGCTGAGATCTGAGGATTGCTGTTCAAAGCCAGCCCGGGCAGGAAAGTCCGTGAAACTCTTATCTCCAAATAAGCCACTCAGAAAACCCGAAGTGGTGCTGTGGCTCAAGCGGTAGAGAGCTCGCCTTGAGCTGAAGATCTGAGGGACAGTGCCCAGGCCCAGAGTTCAAGCCCCACAACTGACAAAAAATAATAATAATAATAATCATACTAGAAAGACAGAACTTCAAATGAGCAATGCTAACTCACTTCATCTACAAGAGCATGAAAAACTTACACCAAAATTTAATAAATCAGGAAATAGTTTATTATTTAAAATAGACAAAAAGTATCCAAAGAAATAGCTTGAAATATGTTAAAGGTAATTGCTTGAGGGAAAGCTGAAATTTTGAGTTATGTATATAAATTATTTAAGGAACAACTGCAATTTATCTAACAAAGAAAACAAGTACATTAGATGTAACCAACCAACCAACCAACTCACTAATAAAATTAGTGATTAAGAAATATTAGTTCATGTACTGTGCTTGCATAGCAAGTACAAGGCCCTAAGTTCAAACTCTAATACTATCCCTCCCCCAAGAAAGAGTATAAGAAATAGTTTGTATAATTCTTCTCATACTCAGAGGAAATGCTGATTAGCAAAAAGAGCAGAAATGTAGAAATTCAGCCATCTAGAGGACAGGAGTGTAAACAGAGGGGTCAGAGAAGATTGAGAAAAAGCCAAGATATTATCAAAGGACATTATACGGGCAAATGAAAGGTTCCAAGAATATTCTAAATGAATCAGGGAAATTTTAAGAAAACAGATCTGCACTGAGGGTACCCCTCTTCTTCTCTTCCATACCACTAAACACCAGCACACAACCAGGTTATAGTAAGACACTGACCAACTAAATGTTGAATGAATGAAAGAATGACTGGTAGTGGTAGTTATATGGATGAAAAACAGGATGAAACAAAACTCATGAACCACAGAAGCTAAGAGTAAAAGATAGTGACCCAAATAGTCTGAGTCAATCAAGACATTCTAAAACATTTGAGCATTCAGGCAGTATTATAACCATTCTTGCACTAAAAAAAATGTAAATTAGTTATAAAAGAACTCTAGCCCCTTGAGAGAGTAATAAAAGAAATTATGTTGAGTAATAAAAGAAATTATGTTAAGTAATGAAACCTGCAAAATGAGTTATACCAATTTTAAAACTAATTCTTAAATGGGATAATATAAAATGCAAATCAGAAAGTAATCAAACTTCACTGGATCTAAAATACAAGCAAGTTTTTAAAAAATGAAATGCAAATGCCTAATAAGCTTATGAAAAAAGTTCAAGTTCACTAGCAAGTAAATTGATGCAAGTAGAGACAATAAGGTATAATTTATCATTCATCAAATTGAAAAGGATTGAGGGATTTACAATCCTCAGGCTTATGAAAGTTGTAAGGCTTTGAAGAAAGGAGTATTCATGTTGGTGATGGGGAGTGTAAATATGGACTTGAGTAACACAATTTGCCAACTAAGTATATGCACATTAGGACCTAAGGTTTCACCGTTGGAATTCATCATATGGAAAATACCTAGCTCCTAAGCACTATGATGCATGCAGAAGGATGTTTACCAGATTGGTTTTTACAATGGGGAAAAACATCAGAGCAATTGAAATGTCCCTTAAAATATGATCTTTAATAACTTAGGAAATACTCTGAATAGATTATGTAAGGTGTTGCTATGAAAAACAAATGACTAAAGTCATTAAAACTAGGAGTCCATCTCTTCATCGTTAAAAGAATACTTAAGGGAAGAGTATAAAGTCACTTCTGAACAACTGTGTGAAAGCAGAGGGTGTTGAGAGTATACATCACAGGCCACACTTGACAGACAAGAATCAAATACAGCAGGCAAAAGCAGACCAGCAGATAAGGTATTTAAACAGGAAGTCCAAATGACCTTGCTTGGAGATACATTGTATAACAGATGCATTTTGAGACAGAAGAAAGAAGGGGGATGAAAAATCAAGTACCAGGAGAGCATGTGAGGTGCCAGGGGAATGAGGGGAGGCATAAGGCCCCTGGTGTGGAGAGCTGCAGGGAGCCGCGACCAAAGACGGCTGCAAAAGCAACATTGTAGCTAAAATGGCGGGGCGCGTGGTGCGGCTGCGACCTAAGATGGTGCAGGCTCCCGCCTTCCGTCTTCCCCATGACGAGTGCTCTCTCTAAAAAACAACTCCTTATATGGCTATGACTTGGCTCCTCGTTTGCTTCCGTGTTTGCAGCCCT
This sequence comes from Dipodomys ordii, assembly GCF_000151885.1. Taxonomy (NCBI): domain Eukaryota; kingdom Metazoa; phylum Chordata; class Mammalia; order Rodentia; family Heteromyidae; genus Dipodomys; species Dipodomys ordii. The sequence continues at coordinate 7,383,320 of NW_012267315.1, forward strand.
ATCGGTATATGCCACGTGGCGCTTCAGGATTGGCCATCCAGGAGGCTTATAACTGGAGTGCGGAGAAACAGGAAGAAGCGGGCAGGAGAGAAGTAGGAGAAAAGAAGCTGTAAACAAGGTCCTGAATAAACCGCCTGAAAGAAGAACCTGTTGTCGCGTTGCGGGTCGAGGCGGTCACGACACCCTGGGACTAGATGATACTCCAGTTCTTAAGATGGAGGTGGATCTTCAGTGTGCATTTCATCCATGTGTTTTCTACACATACATGTTACACATATTCTTTCTTAGCTTTTAATGCTAAGTAATAAAATTTTTTAAACATGTCACTTCACTGTTAGTCATGACTTTTCTCCAAACAGCTCCAATAATCTGACTTGTCTCCCAGCAAAACATCTTAAGAGAGAAAAATCTATTATTGATCACAAGCTCATAATTCTCAAGTCTACAGCCCATCAGAGAAAATGAAGTGCTCTTCAAAAGTATTTTGATGATACTTCTGCAAATTTAATTGAAACCACAGTTCAGAATGCCTCTTGGCTGTGCTGAGCCGAGTCAGCCTCAGGATCTTTACCAGGCAAAATTTCTAGAAATCTAACTTTTGCTATCATTATCATTTGTTCTTTAAAGAAATGGCAGCAAACCATCACAACCTCTCAAGAATTCTATTTCTATGGGGAGAAATCTATTCATAAAGCATCATCTATAGTTCTGATACAAACATAACTGTATCCCTTGATGATGTACGTTTGTCACTGGGTGTAGTTCATGTTGCAAGATGTTGTCAGGAATAAGCACCTTCTGAAGGAAGTGGAATTAGATAATTCAGTGGAATTAAGAGAATATATGTAATATGCAAAGTCATGTGCTGCTTTGGTTCTCTTACCTCAAAATATACACACTGATAAAGCGAAAAGAACCTATAGGGAACTCTCCTAACACACCAGCACTGCTCCATGCTGTGAGAAACACTGCTGCCATTCATATGGCACCTTCGGGTGCCTAAAAAGTTCTGACATTAGGACCAATCACTTTTGGTAGCCTGCTTCTCTCTGCTTACAGCATCCAACATCCAGATACCACAGCAAAGGCTGAGAATAACCTGCTCACAAGGCCGGGTAGTCCTGAGAACAGCAGCAGATCTTTCAGGAGATAGACCAACTCAGACTTGAAGTCAGAATCATATGGTATCAGATACCCAAGGGACTCATGTACACCTAAAACTTTGGCAGCACTGGGCCAAAGAGTAATATAAACTGACGGTGCCTTAGGAGTATCATGTTTAGAAGTGGAGCTAATAGAAACTATTTACACACACACACACACACACACACACACGCTGACCTCCATCTTCCCCTACTAGGGGGGAGCTAATAGAAACTATTGGCAAAAGAAATAACTACCATCCTCCAGCTAGCCCCCACACACACACACTGACCTCCATCTTCCCGTACTAGGGTGGATCTTCTTAGCAACTCCCATCTGCCTTGTAGACAAGTCCTCTTACCCACTTTGGGGTTCCTGACATGCAAGTCAATGGGGGAAAGGCAAGGGGTTTAAAAACAAAACAGTAACAACAAAAATCCTCTTCCAGACTTATCTCACCCTCCAACCTTCCATATGTCCCCCTCATACAGCCTTCCAAGCTCTTGCTTTCTTTCCTGTGGCCCTTTTCTCCTCTAAGCTCCCTCAGACCCCTGAAGCAAACAAACTCCTCTTCTCCACTAACTGCCCTTCTGCCTGACTGTAGGCCCCTTCTTCTACATAGTCTCTGCTTCTTCAAAGGCCCCCAACATGAGACACTATTATGCCCTCTTTCCCTCCACCCAAAATAAGGCCACCTGCTCCTGGCTCTCCCCACCCATCCGGAAAGATATATTTTGGAATTCAGAAGTGGGGCCACAAGATTCCCTACCCCTTTATGACCTCTACTTAACTCCTTGTCACGGTCATAAGCCTTGCTGTTACTGTAGGTGACACTATCTTATCTCACAGTCAAGGTCCAACTGGCAGCCTGGCTTCATAGTTCTTGGGTCTCATTTCAGCCCCATTCCTCTCATCCATTTCTGATTCCCTGACATTCCATTCTCACCCATCCATCAGCAGCTATGCTTCCAGCCCTCTGTGTTTCACCTTTCTTTTCCTTCTTTCTACCGCCTCCTGTAGCCAATCACACTGCTATGGGAAACCCTCTGGCTAACACACACAACTTCATCAACATCCAAAGGGGTGAGATTATAGGTCCTTCATACCACTGTCACAAAGGGATCTTTTATTTTTGATTTATACAGTTAGGGTCTACGGGAAAATCTGGGCCTTAAAACAAATTCTGCAACTAAAGAAGTTTCAAGGGCTAGGAAGGTGGCTCAGTGGTAGAGCGCTTGTTTTGCATGCATGAGGCCCTGGGTTTGATTCCTCAGCACCACATAAGCAAAAAGAAAAAAGCCGGAAGTGGCACTCAAGTGGTAGAGCGCTAGCCTTCTGAGCGACAGCGCCCAGGCCCAGAGTTCAGGCCCCACGACCGGACCCCCCCCCCAAGAAAAAGAATTTTCAAAACCATGCACAGAGATTTCTATAATGACATAATAATGGTTCTTGCCTCACCTGTCCCCTTCTTATCCATCCTGTCTGTACATAACCCCAGAGCAATGTATTCAAAATGTCAACTGATGGTCAATAAACATCACTCCCAAATAGCATGCTTCAGAACAGCCAAAAAGTGGAAACAACACAAATGCCCCTTAATGGATGAATGGATCAATGAAATGTGGCCTATCCACACAATGGAATATTTTTTTGGAAATAAAAAGAACCAGAACACTGATATATGCTACACTATGGATGGACACTAAACACATTATGCTCAAAGAAAGAAGCCAGTCACGAAAGACCAGATCGGATATGATTCTATTTGCAGCAAATGGCCAGAATGGGGACATCGCAAGACAGAAAGTAGGTTGGTAGTTGCTTCAGGCTGAGAAGGATGGGGGTGGGAAGGGACAAGGAGGAGTGATAGCTAAAAACAAGATTTATTTTATGGTGATTGAAATGTCATAAAATGGATTGTGGTGATGTTCATGCAATTCTGTGAATATACTACAGGTCACCAAACTATAAACTTCAGGTGAGATAATGCCATAGTTCATGGATATTTTCAGTAAGATTGTTTTGAAAATAATGTGGGTCCCCAATTAGAACCCTTCTAGGGTTCCCCATCCTTACAGGGCTGAGTCTTTGCTTCTGAGGGTGTCACAGAAGATTCTCTGCCTCAAATTGCCCTTTCAGTTTCATTTCCTACTCCCCCCCCCCTCCTCTTTTATCCTCAATAACTCCTAATACTTCTTATCCCACCCTCGTTATCTTGTTGTATATTCAGACTATATTCATGCTTGTGACCCCTCAAATCATTTTCAAAGCCACATCTCAGCTCCAGACAGGCTGAGGCCCCTCTTCCCAATTGCCACATAAAGTCTCACCACAAGTTGGCATGTGGCTTGGAGCTCACAAGTAGGACCTTCTATGTGTACTCACAGTTTCTAACTATAGGCCTATAGGTGCAGTGGCCATGTCCTGGACCCTGCATCTGCTACCTGACTTCAGTCCATCTGTGAAGACTGACATTGTCACAGTATCAAGGAATCTATACTGTCCTCTCAGGCTCCCAACTAACCAGGGCAACTGACTCCTCCACGCAAAGATGGTAACTCTTCCACCTCAGTCTCCACCTCTGTTTTTTTCTCTTGGAAAGATTGTATCAGCTCCAAGTAAAATTCCTTCTGACACCCCCCCCTATGAATAGTTAATATCTTAGGATAACACTGTCTCTATTTCCCTTCTCAGGACAGTGAGTAAAGGAGTAATGCATGGCACTGATTAGCACAAGAAGGGCCAAACAATGTGGAGGTGTCCCACAAGAAAGGAAACAGGAGAGGAAGAGAAAATGTTGGAAGTTGTATTCAAGCCCCTAGGACTAAGTCTCAGTGACCAAAGATCAACCCTCCCTACTGCATCCAACTTCCTGACCAGAATTCCCAATTCTTGCAGCAGGCCTTCCCTGAAACACCTCCAGGATTTTTATTTTCTTCATTTTCATCATAAAGCACCTAAATTTTGATGAGGAAATGGCAATGGCTAAATTATGTCAGCAACCTGGTAAGAAAAAAATCCTTCATCAGCAACCATGTCCCTCTATCATTGTTAAATTTATAGTGTTAGTTACTTGCACAATACATTCTGTGAAGAGAATTAACAACACCATAGGAACAGAGGCCAACAAATAAATTGCATGATTTTCAATTATTAACTCAAGATCAGGAGCATTTCTGGCCAAATAGAAGAAGAATGAGGTTGACAAAGCATGAAAAGAAAATGCCTGTCACTAGGAAGGTCAGACCATCAAGATAAATGAAGAAATTTCAGATTCAATCAGTTATTTGCATAATGGCTGCACCAGAGCCCTTCCCACTCCACATCTATAAATTCAGATACACTCTTAAACCTGGGAGAACCTCTAAGTAAACTAGAGGACAATCCAATGTTTTCACACTAACCTCCTCCCACAGAACAAGGAGTCCAGATAGAAGGAACAATATACAAAGACAGCACTTGTCTAGAACTCTCTGTGGTACCCTTCAGCCAGGAAAGAGCCAGAAAAAAGAGAGCAAGGAATAATGAGAAGAGCGCAGCTGAAAATCAGAAAAGCAACTCCTTTTATAATAGCCACACAAAAAATGAAATACCTAGGAGTTTAATTAAAGAAGTGAAGGGAAATAAATCCACATGCTTACAGTCAGCTGATATTTGACAAAGGAGCCAAAGACATACAATGGAAGAAACACAGCCTCTTCAACCACTGGTGCTGGGAAAACTGGGCGGCCACATACAGAAGACTAAAAGTGGACCCCAGCCTATCACCATGCACCAACATCAACTCAAAATGGATTAAAGACCTTAACATCAAACCTGAATCTCTGAAACTACTTCAGGACAGAGTAGGAGAGACACTTGAACTAATAGGCACAGGAAGGAACTTCCTGAACAGAGTCCCAGGGTCACAACAAATTGGAGAGAAACAAATGGGACTACCTTAATAAAAAGCTTCTGCACAGCTAAAGCTATGGCAACCAAGCTAGAAAGACAACCAACTAATTGGGAAAAAATATTTACCAGCAATATATCAGACAAGGGGTTAATATCCAGTATATACAGGGAACTCAAGAAACTAATCCCTCCCAAACCTAACAATCGAATTACTAAATGGGCAAGGGAACTAAAGAGAGACTTCTCAGATGAAGAGATAAAAATGGCAAAGAAACACATGAGGAAATGTTCACCATCCCTGGTTGTAAAGGAAATGCAAATAAAGACAACCCTGAGATACCACCTTACCCCAGTCAGAATGTCCCACATCCAGATTCAGAGAAAGAGGAACCCTATTACACTGCTGGTGGGAATGTACACTTATACAACCACTTTGGAAAGCAGTCTGGAGGGTCCTCAGAAAGCTAAATATTGACCTCCCTTATGACCCAGTCATACCACTTCTAGGCATCTAACCTGAACAACAGGAACCAGTATACAAGGACACATGCACCTCCATGTTTATTGCAGCACTGTTCACAATAGCTAGGATATGGAAACAACCCAGATGTCCCACCACAGATGAATGGATCCAAAAATTGTGGTATCTATACACAATGGAATATTATACAGCCATTAGAAATGACAAAGTAATGACATTTGCAGGAAAATGAATGGAGCTAGAAGAAATCATGTTGAGCAAGGTAAGCCAAGAGCAAAGAGACAAACGGTACATGGTCTCCCTGATAAGTGGATGTTAAATCCAAAATGTTATGTGATATGACAAAATTAACAGGACTTAAGAAACAAAGAACTTCCACTCATCTGGTCGAACCACTTTTAAATAACCCCATGCTGCTGATCAGATGTTTGGTATATATGTGTACACCGGAGGGGAACCAGGAAGACGACACAGAACTAGAGGGAATCGGAAAAACATACAACAGCAGGACCCATTAGCTGCACAGGACACTGACCAAAATGAACTAAACAACTTAATGGCAGCGATGGGAGGGAGGGAACAAATGAGAAAGAGGGAACAGCTGATGCTATGCAAAACAAAAGAAATGTACATACCACCCAATGTGGAAGAAATAACTGTATTGCAAAGCTCATAGAACTCATAAATGTTATAGATATAGACTGTGATAGACAATTTGGTCCATGAAAGTTAGAATGTTTTTGTGACTTTAACTGAGCATTACTATCCCACAATACTGTGAAACTTGGGAAATTATGCAATCACTTAATCACAATTAAAAAATTTAAAAAAAAAAGTAAAATTCCAAGGCCTTTCCCCTTATATCACTTCCATATATTTGTCCTATTGTGAAGTGAGAGACAAAGGTTTGCTGTATTTAATCTCTTCCATGTGAAAAAATGTGTGCGATTGACATTACTAAGTTGAATCTTATTAATTTTTAATGTCTCTTTTGGTTAAATGGGAAATGATTTGCATATTTAATGAGCATTATTCCTTGAAAACAAAGTTCATTAAACCAATAAGGCACAGAGAAAAAAAAAAAAGAAGTGAAGGACCTCTATGATGAAAACTTTAAAAACCTGAAAAGGGAAATTAAAGCAGACCTAAGGATGTAGAAAAAACTCCCATGCTCCTGGATTAGGAGGATCAACACCATGAAAATGGCAATATTGCCATCTACAATATTGCTATCTACAAATTCAATATCCCAACCTCATTCTTCAAGAAAATAGAAGCAATCCAAAAGTTTATATGAACAATAAAAGACCCTGAATAGCAAAAACAATCCTTAGCAGAAAGAACAGTGCTGGAGGAATATCAATATCAAACTTCAAACTCTACCACAAAGCCATAGTAATCAAAACAGCTTGGTACTGGCACAAGAGCAGACCTGAGGACTAATGGAATAAAACTGAAGACCCAGAAATGAACCCACAGACCTAATATTCTTTTTTGGGGGGGGGTCTGGTTGCAGGGCCTGAACTCTGGGCCTGGGAGCTGTCCCTCAGCTCTTCAGCTCAAGGCTAGCACTCTACCACTTGAGCCACAGCACCACTTCCAGCTTTTTTGTTTTTGCTTATGTGGTGCTGAGGAATCGAACCCAGGGCCTCATGCATGCAAGGCAAGTGCTCTACCACTGAGCCACCTTCTCAGCCCTAGCCACCACACAAAAAATAGAATGGACGAAAGACAGCCTCCTCAGTAAATGTGCTGGCAAAACTGGCTAAATACCTGTGTAAAGCTAGATCCTTATATATAACCCTGTACCAGAATCAACTCCAAATGGATCAAAGACCTGGAAGTCAAAGCAGACACCCTGAAAGAAAGGAATAAGAGAATAGGAGAAACTCTAAGGCTCCTTGGCACAGGCAGAAATTTTCTTAATAAAGACCAAGAAACACAACGAATCAAAGAAAGGTTGGACAAATGGGATTGCATGAAACTGCAGAGCTTCTCTTTTTCTATTTTTTTTTGTTTAACTTCAGAGCTTCTGCAAGGCAAAGGACATAGCTAGCAAGATCAATAGAAAGACCATGGGTTAAGAGAAGATCTTCACCAACCATACAACAGACAAGAGTCTCATATCTAAAATATACTTAGAACTCAAAAAATTAAATAACCCAACAACAAATCCTCAAAGAAACAACCACTTAATAAGTGGGCCAAAGACTTGAAGAGAGACTTCTCTGAAGAGGAAATAAGCATGGCCAATAGACACGTGAAGAAATGTTCAACTTCTCTAGCCATAAAATAAATGCAAATCAAAACAACATTGAGATTCAACCTATAATCAAGAAATCTAATAATAACAGATGCTGGAGGGTATGTGGCCAAAAGGGAACCCTACTTCATTGTTGGTGGGAATGTAAACTTGTTCAACCACTTTGGAAAGCAGTATGGAGGTTCCTCAAAAGACTACACATATAGCTCCCCTATGACCAGAAATTCCACTTAAAGGCATTTACCCAAACACTCACAAACAAGTCCATACTAAAGCTACAAGCACAACTATGTTTATCGCAGCATTATTTACCATAGCTAAGATACGGAACCAACCCAGATGCCCCTCAGTAGATGAATCGATCAAGAAAATGTGGTATGACAGAAAGAACAATAGAATGCCATGCAGTAAAATTACTCGTATTTAGAACCAGCTTGTACTGGCAAGGCCTACCTTTGTTGCTGACCTTTGGTAGTTTTCTTCCTTGGAAGCCTTATACAGAAATGAAATTGATCCTCATTTAGTTTAACTGAGGGAATATTTTCAGGTGTTTTTGGCTGAGGGAAAGAGCACTCTTATTTTTAGAACAATGTGAAAATAAATGAAAACACATACAATATTCAGACCCCAAATAACATTTTAAGTCCAAACAAAAATTAGCACTGAGTTGTAAGGTGATAATCACATACAAGAGAGCATTTTTATAACAAAGTTATCAATGGAATCTTGGCCTCTTTTGCTAGTTAAAATAATTAAAAGTTAAACTCCTAGAATCCAATATCATATAGCATGATTTTTTATTGTTAAAAAATCAACCTCTATTATGGTAGAAGAATTTAAGGTCTTACTATGAAATTCTTGAAGGAGGCTGAAGAAAATAAACACCACCATTCTTTCCTTCAAGTCACACAGAAAAGATAAAAGCATCATTAATACAAGTTCTACTCGCCTTCCATCTAGAAGCATTTTCTTTTCTTTTCTTTGTTTCTTTTTTTCTTTTTTTTTTTTGTCAATTGTAAGGCTTGAATTCTGGGCCTGGGCGCTGTCCCTGAGCAATTCAGCTCAAGGCAAGCACTCTACCACATGAGCCACAGTGCTACTTCCAGTTTTCTGGAGGATAATTAGAGGTAAGAGTCTCATAGACTTTCCTGCCAGGGCTGGCTTTGAACTGCAATCCTCAGATCTCAGTCTCCTGAGAAGCTAGGATTACAGGTGTGAGCCACCGGAGCCAGGCTTAGAAGCATTTTCTTTTCTGAGCTCTCAACTCTGTGTATGGGTGGTAGAGTTCTACCACAGACTTTGAACACAGAACAGCTGCTTAGATTCAAACAGGCTTTTCTCCCAGGTACTCCTTACTCTTCTGCATCAGACTAATATTTGCACACTATTTCTAGCAGGTAAGGAACTGAAGCACTCAAGAGGCAGTGAGTGTCAGGTGATTTTTAAAATTCAGATCAGAACAGTGCTAAGGGAACAAGCACAAGGAGACAAAAGCTGACAATGAGATCTCACCCTGGAGACTTTTAAGGAATAGAGAAGAATGGGAAAGAACACTACCAAACTCATTCTATGATCCATTATTGCCCTGCTACCAAGACTGTATATGGACAAACACATACACACTATAAAACTATAAACCAATTTCCTTAAAATGAATATAGATACAAAAGTTCTTAATAAAATGCTTACAAACTGAATTACACAACACATTTAAAAGATTATATACCATGATCAAGTTGGTTTCATTTCAGTGATGAAGGAATGGTTCAACATTAAAAAGCCAATATACATAATCAGAATAAGAGACATCAAAACCACATGATCATTTCAATAGAGGCTGAAAATCTTTTAACAAAAGTCAACATACATTCATGATAAAGCCCTGAATAGTGAAATGTATTTCAACATACTAAAAGCTTCCTATGATAAGCCTAAAGCCAACCTTATACTGAATGATTAAAAAACAAACAAAAAAAAACCTGAAATCATTTCCTTTAAAATCAGGAATGAAGAGGTTGCCTACTAACATTACTTTTATTCAATGTAGTGTTCTTATCTATAGAACTCAGCCAGGACAATAAGGCAAGAGAAAGAAATTTAGATGATAAAAATAGGAAATGAAGAAATCAAATTATTCCTATTTGCAGATGATATGATTCTATCCTTTAAAGACTTTAAAGACTTCATTAAAAAAAAAACCAACAAACTTTGACCTGATAAACACTTTCAGCAAAGTAGCTGAAACAACATGAAACCAAACAACAGAATCAGTAAGAAACAAAGAGCTTGCTCTCACCACCTCCATTATTCTGTACACTGAAGCAGTGGCTAAACAGTGCAGTGTGCCAGGTACCAGTGGCTCACGCTTGGAATCCTAGCAACTAAGGAGTCTGAGATCAGAAGATTGCAGTCTTTGAAGCTAGTCAAACAGAAAAGACCATGAGATTCTTACATCCAATTAACCACCAAAAACATTAACCACCAAAAAGCTAGAAGTAGAGCTGTGGCTTAAGTGGTAAAGCAAAAAAGCTCAGGGACAACACAGGACCAGCACAGACACATGTGCAGAGAGAGGGATAGAGACAGAGACAGACCAGACACAGAGACACAGAGACACAGTGCAGTTATGACAAGAAAAGGAAATCAAAGACCTTTAGACTGTAATGTCAGAAGGAAATAGCATTACTCCAAGATGGTGTAGTTATCTACATGAGAAGACAAAAGAATCTATAGCCCATATAGGGTTACAAAATATTAGGCAAATTGTTTAGCAGAGTTGCTGGTACAATTTATAAATTAATGTGTGTCATCAGAAACTAAATCTGGCACAGGAAAGAACTAAATTATATAATACATGCTTAAAAACAATTTCAACAACATGTTGGGAATAGAAATGAGAATCTGTTCATAAGGTAATAGAAATGCAATAAATGAAAAAGTCATAAATAGTAAACAAAGTATTTCCTGAAAATCCTACAATGTTAATTCAGTGGTATTAGGTGGAGGAAGAGGTCTAAGTTTCTCTTTTCCCAGAAAATGAGGTTACTTTATAGTATTAAGTATTTCTCTTTTTTTGTATGTTTTTTATTGTAAAAATGTTGTACAGAGGGGTTACAGTTACATGAGCAAGGTAATGAGTACCTTTCCTATTGAGCATTGTTGCCTCCTCCTTTGTTTTCTCCCTACCATCCCATCCCTCCCACCTGCACAACTACCCCCCCCTTTTATGTTTGATCTGCTTTGTGTCATTGTAAAATGTCCTTAACAGTCAATAGTAGGAAACTTATTGGCCATTTCCCTCTCTACTGAGCTGTCTACTTATTCTAAAATTATACTAGAATCTTAGAAATAAAATTGGTAACTGGTATATCCTGTCTGGCATATGCTCCATTGGATCTAATGCCTTGCAGACCAGGGTCTCTGTAAATCACAGGAGACAACTGGACAGTATTGTTGTAAGAAGCACATCCAAAGAAGTGCTTCTCTGTAGAGAGGCTGAGGTCCAAGTTCTGAAAGCAGGGACAGGCTGTAGTTCAATGGTAGAGCATTTGCCTAGCATACATTAGGCCCTAGGTTCTATCTCTAGAACCTCAAAAACAAGCTCTAAAAAAAATCATTACCTACTTGTTCTATAAAGAATCATCAAAGCTGTATTCCTTGCTGCTTCCAGCTTTTAAGTGAGTAAGCATGGCTTTCTTCTGATAAATGATGGAAACAATAACATATTCCTCAAGAATTAGATTCTTGTCAACAGACTTCAACTTCATAAAATGTTTCCTCTCTGACAACATAAATGACTATGACAAAATGACTGAAAGTGCTTTGCATTTCCACACAAAACAAGAAGTAATCACTAGGAACAGAAATTCTGGTACCGTGGCAAGGAGGGGGAAGCACACTCTGTAGGGAAGTGGCATCTATCTGTTCCTCCCATGTGCCATCAGTGCTACTCAAAAGCTTGTTCACAAATCACTCCATTCTCCAGCAGGTTTTCACATGGATGTTTCTCACTCCATAGACTCTGTTCTGGTTGAACCACCAACACCAACTGTTTTCATCACATTTCTCCCTGAGACAAACTAGGTATGTCATATTGCGAAGGCCTGCAATGCCCGTTTTATGTTAAGGTTGTAGCCACTCCAGCTGACAGGAAGTGTGAGTGGCTGAGGCCTCCAATGCCATTATTTTAAAGAACCACCCACAAACACTGGTCTAACATATGTCCTTAGATATGCCCAAGTAAAAAGAACTTTCCTTAAGGGAGAGCTAGATACTAATAGATAATAAAAATAGATATATACACATATATATGTGAAATTACACAAAAAATATAAAAAGGGAGGCTACACTCTCCCAAGGAAGGGCAGGTTTATAGCCCACTCTCCGCTCAAAGTAGAAGGTAACTTAACTTAGATGATTGGTCTAGCCTCCAAACAAGGCAAAGAGAAATGAAAGATCAAACCGCTTTCCTGCTTAACTCAGGATTCTTATGAGGACCAGTGATTGGAGACATAAAATAAGTTTTCTTTCACTTAGAGAGTGCTAGTGAATGGGCTACTTTCTTTCTGTGGAACCATAAGCCAATCACTATTTGAGAATTTATGAACCTTTGGGTTTATATATTATGTTGGCCATATCCAGCTGAAACATTTGTAATAGAATGGTCAAACAATATCACATTCATATGCTTCAATCCAATATAATCTATAAACATATAGCATGACACATTAAATACTATCAAAATTATGTTAGTAACAATATAAAATATTACATAAATTATTGTTGCCCTAAAGGTAACTCTTTGTTCCATATTTCTGTTTTCAATCTGTACACATTTTTACCTAATTATCTTTTATTTCTTTCTCTAGAATCATAGGATTTACCTCCTATCTGTGTTTTGAAGGATTGCTGCCTCTGATTGCCACTCTAGCTCTTGCTAGTCACTCTTGCCAGGAGACACCACTACCCTATGGTAACACAGGCCTAGAAATATGAAGAGGCACTCCAATTAACTTCACTTCCCTCCAAATGGTAGCCTCAGATTTCTAGCTTTTTATCCCAAATAATCACGTTTACCAAAATACTGTTATGCAAACTTTCAAAGTTCACCTCTTTCTGAATACTTTTCAAAAAATAAACTTAAGAAATGAGTCTCACCAGCAAATGGTGAAGCAGCAAAAATGCCTGGGCCTTGCTGACACATCCCCAGTCTAATACTCATCAATCACTTTAGCCAATCACTGGAGGACACACAACTACTCCAGTGCTGAAGGAGATATCCAAAGGTTCTAGAGTGGTAGAGAGCTGCCCTAGAACCTGGATTCTGGATACAGGACATCATTTGGATATTGCTGGTTAGTTGACTGCCTAGCTAACAGATTTGTTTTTAGTCATCTACCAATTATCATTCTTCTTTCTAGACTGGTATAGATTTCATATGCTCCTTGACAGCAGCAGCACAGAATCTCATACACTCTATTCTAAATTAGCATCCCTGCCATGATTGTTTCTAAATCCTCTGAGATCACCAGCCAAAGTGTGTAGAACATGTGCTGGGGTTAAGATTTCATTGAAATGTATAAAGAAGATGGATTTCCACTGCCTCAAATTCCCTTTGGTCTCAGAAATATTTGCTATGCATGACCTAGGTATGCTGCATGCAGCAAGGTCAACATTCATGGACAGAGGCCCTGTATCTATGATGTCCCTTATCCTCCAGTACCAGAGTGCTCAGGAGAGCAGATTATATCAAGGCCATTATGAATTTCAGTGGCTCCCTGAGCAGAATACAAGTGTCAGCAAATATGGTCAGAACAATAGAGCTAATTCTGCATGGAGTAAAGATCTAAAAACACTGAACATGGGCAGATAGTTGTGTTTCTTGGTGCTACTTCCTGAAGGGCAGCTGGAAGTCTGGTGGAAACTCTGATGACCACAGTTGTGGGAAGCCAGGAAAGGTGACTTATGAAACTGTGCACCTATCCAGTAAGCTAAGTCCGGACTTTCTCCCAACCAAATTGGACCAGGGTTGTACGGAGGAGGGCCTGCAAGAACAGCTCTTATTGTGACTCTACCCATTCTGCCATGATCATTAGATTCTGGACATGCCTTCTATTTTTTCCATGTTACTTTCTGACCAATGTGGTATAAGAATTGGGGCCATGCTTACATTCCATACTGCCTAGTAGCACTGGTATACTCTTTTTTTGGGGGGTCCGGTTGTGGGGCCTGAACTCTGGGCCTGGGCGCTGTCCCTCAGCTCTTCAACTCAAGGTTAGCATTCTACCACTTGAGCCACAGCGCCACTTCTGGCTGTTTTCTTTTTGCTTATGTGGTGCTGAGGAATGAAACCCAGGGCCTCATGCATGCAAGGCAAGCGCTCTCCACTGAGCCACTTTCCCAGCCCCACTGGTATACTCTTTATTGGTATACATCTCTACCAACAGTGGAAAGAGGTAAAGGTGCAACATATGATAGAGCATGGAGGTGATTTGGGAAATACAGTAGGAAGTAGACATAGTTAGTGGCGATTGTGAGAATAGAGGTGATTTCAGAGAACCTGGGATGTGCCCCCCCCCATCATCCCTGTCCCAGTGCTGAGATGTCTGAGCAAACAAGATGAAATAAAATAGCTGCAAGAAAGAAACTACTGCAAAAATGTGAGCAGAGGAATTGTCCTGATAGATCTGCAGAATCTAAGAAGAAGAAGAAAACTGAAAAGGGAGGTAACCTCAAGACAAATACCATTGGAGACTGTAATTCAACTGAGTGCAGCCAAAGACCATGCTGACCCTAAGCCTCCTGCTCCATTGGGCACTGCTAGAGCTGCCAGGGTCAAGAGTGTCACTGTTCCCAGTAACACAAAGGATCTGGAAAGGTGCTACCCACATTTGATGCTTGCCCTGGACTCGAGAACATGAAACCAACAGCTCTACAGTAGACTGAACAACTGAAGCAGGAAAAGAAGAACCTATAGGATCAACAGGAGAAAGAGAATAAGAAGATGGCCTGTGTGCAGGAAGCACCAAAAACAAGGCAATACAGATGTTGGTTGCAGAAAAATTCAATACAATCTTCCCTAGCCCACATGCAGCAGGCGGCCAATGAAAGAGAACTGGAGCAAGAGGGTCTTTCCAGCTGCCTGTAGGCTTCACAGAAGCAGGTTGCAGAGCTAGGGATGACATTGTCTGAAGTCTCCACCACACAGAATGAGACCAACAAGAACAATCTAGAGCTCACTAAAGCCCTGAATAATGTGAAGCTGCAGCTCCATGAAAAGGCAAGAACTTATGAGAACCTGAAGGAAGAGAACACAGAGCTGCAGGAGAGGCTGGGAGTGATCCTGACACAGAAGGCCAACATGGATATCAAAATTCACAAGTTCCAACAAGCACTAGAGGAGCAGGCAGAGTTGGAAAGACAACTATACAACATGAAAGAGTTGGTGACAACATTAAAGTTGGAGAGAGAGATAACTTTGCAGAAGACCTGAGGATGGAGAGCTCCATGTGGAAAGACAAAGTTCAGGAGCTCTTGGAGATGAACCAACCTCAGAGAGGAGAAGAGCAAGGGGTGAGGCAAGTGTTGGACCTAGAGACAAACCTGGTAGAACTGAGAAAGCAGCTGTCAGAGTTGCCACACCACCACCTGCTGCAGGGTCATCTCAGGCTGAGCACCAGCTAAGGCCCAGGCCTTCCAGAAGAAGCTTAAGAACCTGGAGAAACAACCTCACATCCAGATACAGGAAAACCAGAGCCTCAGTCTCCAGAACCTGGAGCAGCAGGAGCAGCTATGGATACTGGAGAAGGCACGTGGGGGATAGAATCAGTATTCTGAGGAGCAACACAAGATCCTCAAGACAATGGAGACATGAGACCATGAATTGCACATTGGTGCACAACCGAGCTGAAAGATTAGCTGGCCTAGCTGCAGGACACCTTCCACAGGCTGAGTAGTGAGAAGGCGCACCCAGCACTCAGAGAAGCAGATGAAGAAACATCTGCAGGATTCTGAGCTACTTGGCCCTTTAACTCTGCCATCTCTTTCAATTCTCCTAACTTCTCCTCTTGCTGGCTTTGAACTGTGATCCTCAGATCTAAGCCTGCTGAGTAGCTAGGATTACAGACATGAGTCACTGGTGCCCAGCTAAAAATTTTTTAGACTTTTTAAGGAAAAATTTATATTATTTCCTCAAATGAGTTATTATTTAACATTATATGTTGGTGCATTCATGCACTTTAATGATAATTCAGCAACAATGAATTTTCCTGTTTGTATTTTAATATACTACTATGGTAGTGCAGTGAGGTGGAAAAAAAAACAGTACCAACTATGTAAAAGAAGAAATGGTTATTAAAGTTGACAGTTTGGAAAAAAATAATATTAGAATAAATAGAAGTATCCTGTAGTGGAAAATCACATACCAAATAAGTGCAGAAATGTAATGCAAAATAATAATAATACACAATTATAGAACATCTATAATGAGAATATCATGCATCTCAATTTTTCACTTATAAATTGTTCAAGTGCTAAATATGGCACATTGTTCATTGAATCAGATAAAATATTTAAATCCATTTATTCTCCTTAAAAAGTAAAAAATAAATAAACCTAAGGTAGCTGGATAAATGGTAGCAAGTGGTTAGGAAAATCCTAACTTTGGTCTTCAACTGAGAGCCTTTGCTTCTTTCCACTTGGTTTTCTTTGGCTGCTTCTGAGACTTACAAATATGTTTCCTACTAAATACAAACTGATCCTGTCTTCTGTCTATATTCATCTACTCTTTCTATTTTACACCATTAATCCTGGACTATCAAATACAATATTTTTCTCCCCACATTAATTAAAGAAGAATGTCACACTAATTTCTCCACTTTTACTGGCACCCTTGTCTTGTATTGAGGGAATTTCTAATCAATATGTGGAGGCAGTTATTTTTAAGGTTCTAGAAGACTATATTAAGCCTAGATTGGAGTTTTCAAACTAACTCACTCTGACAACCACTAACCCAAAAAGGAACAAACTGGTTTCATTACAGAAGAACTACTCTTACCTAAATTGAAACTTACAAAATTATTTTTAAAGACTGAGAAATCTCCTTTCTTAAAACCTTCCAGAGCAAAGACTAAAGCAGTCCTAAACAACTGAGGCAGGTAAGATCTGCTCCTTCAGAAGTCAGATCTGGGTGAGTCTCTGGGTTTTCCAGCATTGCCAGTTGACCTACAGACCGATGCCTGAAGGGCAGCATGAAGCACAGGGAGAACCAACCTCTGTGAGGAGAGATGGGGATAACAAGCTGCCCTGATTGATCCCATTAATCCCACAGTCTCAAATCACAATCTGCACAAATTTTAGAGTTCAGATTTCTTTCTCAGTCTTAAAATATAATTTCCTCTTTCTGAGAAGCAGGGGAACGTTATATAAACTTTCTTTTTAAGGGAAAAATCCAAATGCTTCTGGTTTATGGAAGGGTTCAGATCCTGAAAAGAACCACATGGATCTATTCGCTTGAGAACACATGGTTTTAAAATGGATGGAGAAGGGGCCATTGAAACATGCTGAGCTTTAGTAAATGCCTGAAAAAATAGTTTGAAGCATTCAGTAAGCCAAAAGTACAGAAGGTTTGGCCTTTCCTTAGCATAAACTCTTAACATACAGTAGAGAGATCCAACCCCAAATTACTCAGTTTGTGTTTCAAACATGACATGAACAAAACCCAGCCTGAAGCTAGTGCCAACAAGAGGCGCTAAACACACCCTTATCTTGCACACCTGAGCAGCCGAGATTCTACATCAGAGTCCACCTAAGAAAAAGCAATAAGGAAAATGAACCCCTGTTGCTTACATGAGCATAATGCCTATGAAATACAACTTGACACAAAGAGCCTTTAGAGCTGATAAGAAAATGTTCAATTTCAGAGCTCAAAGAATTAGTAATGAAGGTGGAGTGGGGGCAACATCAGCTTTGCCAACTTGCAAGTAGTCATCATTTTATAGATTAAATCCACAGAGAATACCAGAGTTTCACTTTGGATAATGGTTTCCAACTCTTTTTCTATCAAAATAGAAATGCCTAACTGTCTACTTTGTCTTGGTTTAATTTAGTCTCTTCTGATCTATTTCTGCCCACATATGCCATGGATAGCTCATGGCCAGTTACTGCTGCAGCAACTGCTGATGGACAAGGGCTGAAGAGAGCCTACCTACAGGGGTAGGAAAATTGGTTCAGCCTGCAACACATCATAAACAAGCAGAGACCCAGTAAAGGGAGTAGATGGGGAAACAGACAATCTTCTGCCACATGGTCCCCTGAGTACTGGTTTGGGGACAGGGTTTTCTATTTTCAGGATCTAGGGGAATAGGTAGTAGAAGATAGAATCTAGTTGAACACCCAAGGCTTAGGGCTGATACCCACCCTGACAGTGCTAGACCAAAGTCACATGTGGTAAAAGCAGAGTTCCACTGCGCACCCTTGGCATCCAGGACAAGCCTGGATATGAGACCAGACATTACAGTTAGTGGATTTTGGTGGACATGCACTGGGGTTTGGCTGAAGAGACAGGCATGTTGGCTACCAGCTTCTCTTTGACATACTGAACATTATACCTATTTTAACGAATATTCTAGGTAAAATAGGAAGTGAGTTTTACTTTGAGGGGAAATATTTTAACTTCTCTAGGGCTTAGTTGGGCCAACCAATCTAATCTTCTTAGCTGTTCTCCCATTAAGGACACCAAGAGAAGGGACCCAAGTCCCCCTAAGACAGCCTCACTGTGCCCCATGCAGAAGGTGACTAAGTAGTTTTGACCTTGGTCAAAAGAAGTACTGAAGAAAACAATATTGATAAATCCTATCATAGTCCACACGGGCTAGGATGCTGCAAATGATGGAAGGGCGAAATCTGTTTACCCTAACTATGAACAGGAGAATCAGGGAAAAGTTCTAAAACCAGCTCCAAGCAAAACAAAACAAAAACCCCAACTTCAGGTGATAAAATAGAACTGTCCCCAGTGCAAGAATTCATTGGCAAGGAACAACTGGATTCATGTCAGCACACAGCTTCAACAGGAAGCTAAAGCATTTTAGATTGTAAAGCTCCATGAAATAGCTTATAAATGGATTGAATAAAATTCAAATAGGTAATGTGGTCCAAAAACACATATCCAGTACAACCTTCTAACTGTACAGAGTAAGAAAGTGGGGCAAAAGAGGTAACATGACCCTTTCTCATCCTGTTTTTGAGTTTGGCAATACTCTGAGGCAATTGCCCCCCGCTGGCAGATGGAGGAACTGAAGCTTGGAGAGTTTAAGCCTTCCAGGCTCACATTTCTAGAGAATGATGGGATGCAGGCTTGAGGACAAGGCTTCTCAGTCAAATTAGGGCTTTGGATGAAAACTAGAGCATTCTGGGTTCTTGACAGCTCACTTATGTTAAGGCAATGGAAACATCTAATAGGGACCTGCTACCTCCACAATGGCTCCAGGTCCTAAAAGAAAGACAGGTAGACCCTGCCCTCAAGAAGAAAGTACTGCTGAAGACTGCACTGCTAAAGACAACAATTTCACAGTTTAAGTGTAGCCCACAGGAATAGGTAAAAACTATTTCAGCAAAAAGAAGTCTCAGTCTAAAGAAGGAACATGGAAGAAAGACCAGAGATAAGAACGTCCAGGGAAGATGGAACAGAAGAATCAGCCTCAGGCTTAGATGGAAGAGAAACAAGACGTGTGGCCATCTGATAAAAATAGCGATAAGTACCAAGCTGAAGATCCTCCAAATCCATAGCCTGGAACCAGGCTATAAGAGGCTCTGAACCTGAAACACTGGGAAACCCAACCTGCACATAACTTTGTGAGTGCTATGATGCTGTGAGACACTTGGTTTCCAAAGGAAGCATGACTTCTAGCTAACCCAGCTTCCCTAATCAAACTACAGAGTCACATCCTCAACAAGGCACAGGAAACCTAGGAAGATTTAACAAGAGGACATTTCAGAAAGAGTAAAAAGGTTTAGGGAAGAAACAGTTGCCTAAAAATAAAGCTTTTTATCGTCATTCAGTACATAACTACAAAGTCAGACACTACCTGAAACAGGTCCTGAAAGGCCAGGCAGGAGAAAACACACTAGAAAGAAAGAACAGTTGGCAGAAGAGCACACAAAAAAGTCATCTTTTAAACTGACTTCTGTAAAAGGTGTCCAGCTGGCCTGCCTCTTCAGGAAGCCACTGGAGGCCAGCAGAAGCAGTGAACCTGTGTCTCAGGGTAGATCTCCAGCAGCCCCTTCCTGTCAAAGCTAAAGAAACAGAAGGAACACTGGGGAAATGGAGATCCAGGGCAGAAGTGGTGATCCTATTATAGAGGGATCTAGTATTAAGCAAACCACAGAGCCTTGCTTGGTGCCTTAGCTGCAGGATGTATCTTATATAATGTGGCAAGGAAGGAAGGAGGTCTCCTGTGGCTTTGGGTACACTAAAAAAAGGAAGGACTCCACATCAGCATAGCCAATGGTTAGTTTCCATCACAGGAGACAGTGCAGGGCTGAGCTCAGAGGGAGATCTACAGTCAACAGGTATCTGCTAAGCTAGTGATCTGTAACATATGAGACTTTTGTTGTCATTGAGAATATAGTCAAACACATTGAGCCAGAGTAAATGAACCCTCCTACTATTATGGCACGTGTCGTAAGTGCTAAGGTTTTATTTTCATATAACAGTCTTAAGGTCTATGCTGACTTGTGAGCAACTGATCCCATAAGTAAACAAAAGCCCACCTGAACATAGGTTGAGAGACTGCTACAGGGCAAGGACATTCTTGTTAATATCTGGCCACAGAGTTAGATATTTTACCTTTTCTCCCAACACACACACACACACACACACACACACACGCACACGCACAAGCACAAGCACAAGCATGCGCACGCGAGCTTTAGTTTATTATACCCTAAAGTTTCATGTACACAGGCTTGGTCCCCAATAGTACAGAGTTGAGAGGGCCTTGTAGGAAGAGATTAGGTCATTGCAGCTATCATCCTCAAAAGAGAGAAATGTCTATCCAGAGGGAATGGGTTTAGTCTCATTAGATTGGACTGGTAACTGTGAAAGTAAATTTGAATACATTCATCTTTCTAGGATCTCTCTCTCTTGCATCTTCTCTCTTACCATGCCATCTCTCTTTTCTGTACCTACTACTAGCTGCTTTGTACATACTCCTGTATGATGCCATTCACAAGGTTGTAACATGGCAAGAAGAAGTCCTTTAGCAAAGGCCAAATAGATGTGGCTACGCAATTTTGGATTTTCATCCTCTAAAACTTTGAGCTAAATAAACTTTTTCTTTTTATAAAGCATCAGCCTCAAGTATTTTCTTATAATGAAGGCAAAATGGACTAAAACAAGAGTAGTTATTTCAAAATTATATCCTATATATCATTTGGCACAAAGGCAAGTATTCTACAAGTAATTCCTTAGGTTTGATGGGCTTGTTCCTGTGCTAATTACTATGAAAAGTGAAAAAAAAGTATAAACATGGATCTCAACTCAAAAAGTTTGTTAAACCAAGACTTTTCACTTTATAATGAAAATGAATCACCATTAGGCCATATACCACTGATTGTCAGTTGCTAAGTGCTCTAAGAAAGGAAAATCCATGAGCTGCTGAAAGATTTGCAGAGGAAAGTGAATTCAAGTTGGCTCTTAGGAGAAAGTTTGGACCTAAAAACACACAAAGAAGAAGGAAAGGACTTTAAGGGAAGGAAAACCAATTAGGATTTCTGAGGTTCTTGACCTAGAAAGAGAATTGTGAATCAGAAAAGCTTATAAGGGGAGAAAAAGTTACACAAAATTATGATTAAGATGAAGGAGCATAAACCAAATTTACCTTCACATGTAAAATTGAAAAATAAGTAAATATAAGAAATAACCATTTTCTTTCTAGTCCTGCTTCAGTTCATGTCTACAAGATGACAAACTTTGACAAGGAATAAGTCATATGTAGTGTCATTAGCACTAGTGTGCCCCTCTCCCTTCAGTGTCAGCCCAACCCATCTTTCCTTTTAAGTTTGGATTGCAGGGAGGGTGGTCAAGAGCAATCATCAACCAATGGGATCTACTTAGTGGTGGCTCAATTGGCCACTGGCCTGACCACAGCATGGCTACTTGGATCTTGAGGAGAGTGGCCCCACTCCTACTTCCTTAAGGCTTCACTTCCTGTCCTGTTGGTAGGAGAGTCTCGAGCCTCCTGGTTGGAGATCATCAAGCTCTCACATTGCCTGTCTACAGATGGACAGGCTGTGAAGTGGGAGCAGAGCCCTGAGGCTGCTGTTGCGGTTTGGAAACCTTTGCTTGTTGCAGATCCAGGCTTAATGTTTTTCTGACATCCTAGTAAGAACAGACCCTCCACAAAGTGGATATCAGAGTTAATACTGTCAGGATACAAAATAATGAGAATAGGTTTACCAAAGATAGTATCACATGTCTTCACTGAGTGCATCTTTAGAAAACTAAATGTAGCAAAACCTTAGGACATTTTTGGGAAAATGGATGCTCTCTAGCAACCCTGTGTGAATTTTTATACAAGCACTGTTTTATGTTATATAAAATAACAAAAAATAAGGAGGAAAAGAAGCCCATTTTCAAGACCCTAGATATTGGACAACAAAAGTTAGGAAACCAAAAAGATAAGCCCTATAGCTGTCATCAGTGGCCTACTTGGGTAGTCACAGTACAGAAAGGGAATCTGAGGCAATGCCTGGAAGATGTTCTGAGTAGAGGAGTCAGAACTGAATATTCTAGAGACCACAGTAACTAACAAAGGCAGGAAAGAACACTGGAGGGGACAGAGCTGCCCAGACACTCCCTGGGAATGCTCAGGGAGCTGAGCACTAAAAGGGGTCAGCTTCAGTGACTGGTGCTCACATATGTATAATGCCTCTTCCCACCATACAGACTGGAGGACCTTATAACCTCTGGCATGGCAGAGAAGGTGTTCAGAAGAAATCTACTGTACTAGTAGAAAATAATTAGGCCTATTGATTATTGCTCTGGACTTAGATAATAAATCATAAAAACTAGCTCCAAAAGAATCATACTGATTCCTTGTAACTTAACCAAAAGCTCAAGAACATTGATAGAAATAGAAGACAAAGAAGAATAGTTAAGATTTTAAAAACATGTTTAGTACAATATTCTCTTGTTGAGTATGTGTGTGCTAGTCATGGGGCTAGTATTCAGGGCCTGAGCATAGGCTAGTACTCTACCACTTAAGACACAGCTTCGTTTCTTGATTTTTGGTGGTTAATTGGAGATAAGAGTCTAATGGAATTTCTTGCCTACACTGGCTTCAAACCATGCTACTCAGATCTCAGCCTCCTGAGTAACTAGGATCCTTTACAAGCATGAGCCATAGGTACCTGGCTAGCCCAATATTCTTAATCCTCAAATGGTGAAAGGAAAGAACATTGAGAAAATGGGCCTATAGTTCTTAAATCACAGAACCCTTTCTGACACTACATAGGAAGGCATGTGACTAGACAGACTTCTGTCCAAGAGCAGAGGACATGTCCTAATCTAATCACATCAGTGTCATTTCTTTGTTTAAGGATTGCTTTTTAAGTACATAGTGAGACTTTAACTGTAAGCTGATATACTAGAAAAACAAGGCATTGACTTTTCCTTTCACATCTTATAAAGTTTATTATCTTATTCTGCTTTATATGGCATAATTTTATTAGAGATGGCAGTCTTACAATGAATTTCAAACAAGGGGCTTATTTTATATGTGAGTCTTTTACAAAGTAAACATGGTTACTATTTATTTTCAAATGCTATTCATAAAAAATTATGAAATGTTTAAAATATTTTGAAAGTATGCATTTTTTATTTTATCAAAAGTTCTATTTGGAGGCTGGGGTTGTGGCTCCAGTGGTATAACTCCTAACTAGCAAGATAGGTCCTGAGTTCAAACCTCATTTCCACAAAACAAAACAAAAAATACCTCCTAAAGTTTTATTCTTAGATGACACTTGTATGTATTTAATTCATTGGTATATGTTTATTTTATAACAATGAATCTTCCAAGTTTTGAAAAAAATATTTCTCAATGTAAGGTGTAGTATCTCTTAGCCTTACCAAAGTTGCTGATTTCAGAATGAATAACCAGAGTGATCCTCATAATTTTACATGTATAGTCCCCTTTACACTTAAAAGTCTCAAGTTTGTACAATATCTTATAGGGCTGCCCTAATCATAATGCAAGCTAACATAACATACCTAAAAGTGGTCAAATCCTCACATACAAACAGAATATGCTCTAATACATCCCAGGATCAAAAATGATACTAAGTGATTTTTTGTTTTTCTGTTTGTTTTTGGTTAGTTGTGGGGCTTGAGCTCAAGCTAGGTGCTGTTCCTGAGCTTTTTCACTCAAGGCTAGTACTGTACCACTTTGAGCCACAGCTCTACTTCTGGTTTTCTGGTGGTTAATTGGAGATAAGAGTATCACAGACTTTCTTACTGGGGCTAGCTTCAAACTTCATCCTCAGATCTCAGCCTTCTGAATATCTAGGATTATCGATGTGAGCCACCAGCATCCAGCTAGTAAGTGGGTTGGTTTTTTAAGAAGGCAAATTGCACCATTACTCTATGTCTCCATAAACCAGAAATAAAATTTCAGATACTCACTGCAATAAGAGGCACTAGGTAAGCTAGCACCAGTAAAAAGACAGAGTATCTAGAGAATTAAAAAAAAAAATTACTGGGGGCTGGAAAGGTGGCTCAGTAGTAGAGTGCTTGCCTTGCACGCATGAGGCCCTGGATTCGATTCCCCAACAGCACATAAGCAAAAAGAAAAAAAAGCCAGAAGTGGCACTGTGGCTCAAGTGGTAGAGTGCTAGCCTTGAGCTGAAGAGCTGAGGGACAGTGCCCACGCCCAGAGTTCAGGCCCCATGACCTACGGGGAAAAAAAAAATTACTGGACTTTGAATCATTAAGAGGAACAAAGAAAACACTTTGTTCAGAGGGAGCCAGAATCACAGCACAGGTCTTAACCATCCCATGACTCTGCTAGCCAGGAGCTTGGTTTCTTTTTTATTTATTTCTGTCCTGCTTTGTTCTGCTTCCAGCAAGAGCTACCTGCTCAAGCACCCTGTGAAGAACATATTATCAGAGGGCTAAGCACTGTTGACAAGCCTTTCCCAGGCTACCAGATGGCTTCTGACTAGCACCTGTGCTCTACAACCCAGGGAGGAAAAAAGTACCCAAGGAAGCTTACCAGCTTGAGAACATTTTCAGTGCTGAAGGCCATCTCATAGGCCAGCCCATCACACTGATAAAAGGCTCTCACACCTCATTCTAGACAAAATGATGAAGGCATACAAACTCTTCAATAACCAGTGTTAATCCCTGATAACCCTCCCAGTTAAGCCCAGCATGCACATGAAAAGTACATCTGACTCCCAACAATACTTCTGACTAAATAAGATAGTTATAGGCCAGACGCACCACCCCAGATGTGGGGATAGGTGAAGCTACTTCTCACTCAGCAGTGCCTAAGTCCCTACCTCAAGACAAAAGAAGGACGCAGAAGACCCTGCCTAGGGCACAAAATCTAGTGAAAGGAGTTACCTGTCCCATGCTCTCCACTGGATGCCAAGGTGGAAAAGGAAAAGCTCACTGCAAGAGAAGCCAGATTATACACTGAATTCCATAAGCAAGGCAAAGCCTGGGCTTTGAGTAAGAGTGCTTTCTGACCTACTAGTGGTGCTTAGAGACCACCCCACTCATACTCAACTGCTAACTGACATACCTGAAATTGTCACACTCAATTCAGTAGAGGGTACAAACCCCAGAACTGGTACTACTCCAGGAGACCTGCCCCAGGAGACCATCCCAATCGTAAAAGCAATGAGGGCAGAGAATGATGTATTTCAAACACTGAGAGAGCTGCTAGTCCAGATCACTCAGCAAAGCTATCATTCATAACTGAAGGAAAAATTTAAAAAATGATAAAATGATATCAAGAAACTAAATAAAAACAAATGATAAAACTAAAACAACTTATGACTGTTCAATCAGTACTTCTGAAGACACTCAAAGGAATACTACACACAGAAGAACAATGTAAACATGAATATACAGAAGAAAAAGAAATCTCAGTAGAGAAGATAAAATAGTAGGAATCTAACCCCCCCAGAAAACCAAAAAAGATAGCAGGAATTACACATACCTTCCACTATTAATGGTCTCAGTTCTCCAAACAACACAGAATGGTAAGTTAGATTAAAGGCAAGATCTGGCCATGTGTTGTCTATGAGAAACACTTCTTACCAACAAAGCTAAACATTAACTTATAGTGAAAAATTAGAAAAAGTTCTTCTAAACAAATGGACCCAGAAAGGACATGGATATAGTTATATTCCTATCTGACCAAGTACTTCAAACCAAAAGCAGTCACAGGAAACAAAAAAGTTCACTTCATATTAATAAAATGAGAAGTCCACCAAGAGGAAATAATGACTATCATTTGGATGCCAAATGTTCACGCATCCAACTACATGAACAGGCACTGCTGAACTTAAAAGCTCAGACAGACTCCAACACAATGGTAATGGGAGATTTAGATACTTTCACCAATAGTTAGGTCATTCAGACAAAAACAAACCTCAGAAGTAAATGAAACCATAGACTAAATGGACAGACATGTACAGAATACTTCACCCAGCCACTGTACAATGTACAATCTTAGTGGCCCATGGAACATTCCCCAAAATAGATCATATTTTACAATACAAATTAAACCCTAGCAAATATAAGAAAATGGAAGCATTTATATTATACCAGACCACAATGGAATAAAACTAGAACTAAACAACAGAAGAAACCACAGAATATATCCCAATACACATAGACTAAACAACATACACTTGAACAAGGAATGGGTTACAAAAAAAACTAAGAGAGGAAATCCAAAGCTTCCTAAAATCTAATGAAAACAGAGCCTACTTGTGCTGGTAGGTACAGCAGAGGCAGTGTTAAGAGAAGTTTGTAGTTGGCTGCCACATTCAATAAGAGAGAAATCTCAAAAATCTAATTAAAACTCTGATGATGTACTTCAAGCTCCTAGAAAAACAAGGACAAGTCAAATTCAAAATTAGAAATCTAAAAAAAAACAAATTAAGGAAAAAAATTAATGAGAGGTCAAAACTTACACAAAAATAAACAAAACAAAAATAGTTATTTGAGAAGATAAACAGGACTGATAAACACTTAGCCAAAATCTGACTAACAGAAAAACAGATTCACATTAAGAAAAATGAAGACAAAAAAAGAACATCATAATGAATACCAATAAAATTGAACCAGAGGACCAGGAGGAAATTCTAATTTCTAGATGCAATAGACATACTAAAATTAAACCAAAAAGGAATACACCACTTTAGATCTACAACCATCAAATGGGACTGAATTAGTAATAATCTTCCAACAAAAGCAAAAAAGCCCAGATGCTAAAGAACTGATACTCATATCCCTCAAAATTTCCCATGAAATAAATAAGTATAACTACTAAACTCTATGAAGCCTATTACACTTAGGCCAAAACTGAAAAAAGTTCCAGCTAAAAAAGAGAAGCATATGGGGCTGGGAAGGTGGTTCAGTGGTATAGTGCTTGCCTCATATGCATGAGGACCTGAGATCGATTCATCAGCACCACATAAACAGAAAAGGCCAGAAGTGGCACTATAGCTCAAGTGGGAGAGCGCTAGCCTTGAGCTGAAGAGCCGAGGGACAGTGCCCATGACTGACCAAAAAAAATTTAAAAAAAAAAAATAGAGAAGTAGAGACCAACGTCTTTAATAAACAGAGATGCAAAAATCCTCAATAAAATACTTTCAAACAGAATTCAATGACATAAAAATACCGCACATCATAATCAAGTTGATTTCATTCCAGTGATGCAAGGATGGTTCAGCATATATTAATCAATAAATTTATGTATAAACAGAATCAAAGATAAAAATCACATGATCATCTATAAATTGACACGGAAAAAAGTGTTGGACAAAAGATTTTAATCATACAACATCTTTTAATGATGAAAGCTCTGAAGAAACTAGGAAAACAAAGAACTATAACTCAACATGATAACACCTATATAACAAACCTATAGCCAGCATCATACTAAATGGGGTAAAACTGAAATCATTTTCTTTTTTTTGGGGGGGGGGTCCAGTTGTAGGGGCCTGGACTCTGGGCCTGGGCACTGTCCCTGAGCTCTTCAGGTCAAGGCTAGCACTCTACCACTTGAGCCACAGCGCCACTTCTGGCTTTTTTTTTCTTCTTGCTTATGTGGTGCTGAGGAATCGAACCCAGGGCCTCATGCATGCACGGCAAGCACTCTACCACTGAACCACCTTCCCAGCCCATGAAATCATTTTCTTTAAAGTCAGGAATGAGACAAGTGTGTCCATTTTCTCCTTTTTGTGTGTGTGTGTGTGTGTGGTACTGGGAATGAATACAAAACCTTATGCTTTGTAGGCAGGTACTCTACTACTTGAGCCATGACTAGCAATTGGTTATTTTCAATTGTACCTGAACAGACCTAGACTGTGATCTTCCTAATTGTGCTTCCCTATACCACTGTG
The DNA here is from genome assembly GCF_000151885.1 of Dipodomys ordii. Classification (NCBI taxonomy): domain Eukaryota; kingdom Metazoa; phylum Chordata; class Mammalia; order Rodentia; family Heteromyidae; genus Dipodomys; species Dipodomys ordii. The sequence goes on from NW_012267315.1 coordinate 7,411,738, forward strand.
GACAGCAGGGCATGCCACTACTCCCAGTAATTGTGCTTCCTCTGCAGGTGGGATAACAGATACAAACAAGCCCAGTGACTTGTTGAGACGGAGTCTCATGAACTTTTATGCTTTGGGCAGGCCTCAAACTGGGATTTTTCTCATCAATGCCTCCCATGAAGCTAGAATTACAGGCTTGAAGCACATTCCCAGATCATTTTCCCAGTCTTATTCAACATTATACATAAATTTCTTGCCAGAGTACTAAGACAAGAGAAAGAAATGAAAGAAATTCAAATAGGAAAAATAAAGAAATCAAACTATCATTGTTTGCAAATGATGATCCTATACTTTAAAGGACTCTAAAGATTTTTTTAAAAAAAGTCTCTGACTAAAACAGTAGGCGATAACACCAACATGAAAAGTCACAAACATATCTATATACCCAAATTAGAAGGCTGAGAAAGAAATGAGGAAACAGTCTCATTTACCACAGCCTAAATAAATAAACAAATAAATAAATACCCGAGGTATAAATTAAAAGGCTATATAATAACTATAAAACCTTGAAGAAGTAAATTGAAGACACTAGAAGATAGAAAGACCTCCCATTTTCCAAGATTGACAGAATTATTATGAAAATAGTCATACTATCAAAAGCAATCTACAGCTGGGCACCAGTGGCTCATTCCTGTAATCCTAGCTACTCAGGAGGCTGAGATCTGAGGACCATGGTTCAAAGTCGGCCTAGGCAGGAAAATCCATGAGACTCTTATCTCCAATAAACCACCAGAAAACTGGAAGTGGTGCTGTGGCTCAAGTGGTAGAGTGGTAGCCTTGAGCTGAAGAGCTGAGGGACAGCACCCAGGCCCAGAGTTCAAGCCCCATGACCAACCCCCTCCCCCCCAAAAAATCTACAGATTCAATACAATACTCATCAAATTCCTAATGTCATTCTGCATAGAAAAAAAATCCAATCAAAACATTCAAATGGAAGTATAAAGTACCCCAAATATTAGAAGCCATATTGAGCAAAAACAGCAACACTGGAGGTATCACAATACCAGACTTCAAATTATACTACAAAGTCATAGATAACAAAAAAACAGCATGGTCTTCACACAAAAACAGATAAGACCAAGGAACAGAATATAATATATGATTTGGAAATAAAACCACAACGTTACAGTCACCTATTCTTTAAAAGAGGAGCCACAAACATGTATTTAGAGAGGAGAGCCTCTTCAACAAAAGGTACTTGGAAAACTGTTTTTTTTACATACAGAAGACTGAAACTAAACCCCTATCTCTCATCCTTCACAGTAATCAATTTCAAGTAATCAAATATCCAAAGTTAGTTCTGAAACTACTACATGAAAACATAGAGAAACTCTGAAGATACAGGCACATATAATTATGTTCTGAATAGGACTTCAATTGCAGTAAGAGCAAGAATTGACAAACAAGACTGTAACAAATTAAAAGGTTTGTGCACATCAAAACAATTACCCAGAGTCAACTCAGAAAATGGGAGAAAATCCTTGCCAGCTATTCAATAGACAAAGAATTAATATCCAGAATAAATAAGGAGCTAAAAAAACCCCAAACATTAATAGAAGAAATGGCTCAATCAATAAATAGTCAAATGAATTGAACAGCTCTCAGAGGAAAAAATAAAAATGGTCAATACATATAAGAAATGTTCATCCAGGCACTGGTGGTCCATACCTATAATCCTAGCTACTCAGGAGGCTAAGATCTGAGGATCATGGTTCAAAGCCAGCCCGGGCAGAAATGTCCATGAAACTCTTATCTCCAATAAACCACCAGAAAACTGGAAGTAGCACTGTGGCTCAAGTGGTAGAGCACCAGCCTTTGAGTTGAAGAGCTGAGGGACAGCATCCAGGCCCAGAGTTCAAGCCCTATGACCCACAAAAAAAAAAGGAAAAGAAATGTTCAATATCCTTAGTCATAATGGAAATTCAAATAAAATCTACACCAAGATTCCATTTTAGTCAAAAGGGCTATCACTAAGAAAACAAGTCTGCTGTTTCCACCTGTAATCCTAACCATTCAGGAAGATCATGGTTAGAAGTTACTCCAGCCAAAAAGTCCAAGAGATTCCATCTCCAAAATATCTAGTAAAAAGCCAGAATTAAGGCATGGCTCAAGTGATAGAACACCAGCTACATGAGCAAACTGAAAAAATGCTAGGCCCTGGATTCAAACCCAGATAGTAGCAAAAGAAAAGAGATAGGGAAAGGGAAAGGAAAAGGAAAGGAAAGAGAGAAAGGGAGTGAGAAAGGGAGAGAGAGAGAAAGAGAGTGATAGACAACAACAAATGCTGGAGATAATGTGGGAGGGAGGAAAGGAACTCATACACTGTTGTGGGAATGCAACTAGTACAACTACTCAGAAAATCAGCATGGCAGTTTTTCAAAAAACTAAAAATAGATCTATGGGAGGGGAAATTTTGGGAGAGAATGTGGGAGGGGATGACTCTGTTCAAAAAGAAATGTAGGGTTGGGAAGGTGGTTCGGTGATAAAAGTGCTTGCTTTGCATGCAAGAGGCAATAAATCAGTATACAAGAAAGATCCGTGTATACCCATATTTACTGCAGCTCTGTTCCCAATAGTCAAACTATGAAGTCAGTTGAGATGCCCAAGAAGTGATAAATGGATAAAGTATGGTATGTATATTTGTATGTATGTATGTGTATATGTATGTATATTTCCATATCTATGTATCTAGATACATAGATATCTATATATAGCTATATAGATACATATATATCTATGTATCTAGATACATAGATACATATATCATAGAACATTACACAGCCATTGAAGAAAATTTTTGTTATGTCATTTGTATGTTTAATGTATACATACATTACTATGTCATTTGTATGTTTAATGTATAAATACATATGCATTTGTATATACAATATACATGTACACCTGCATACACACATAAAGCACAGAGTGATAGAAAGGTTTATTGTATTAAAATATAATAAATGCATGTGCAAAATATTATAGTAAAAACCTTTGGTATAATTAATATACATCAAAAACATGAATGACAAGAAAGTAAAACAGTAAAAGCCTAGCATAAAAACCTGGTGGGAGCAGGGCATCGGTGGCTCAGGCCTGTAATCCTAGCTACTCAGGAGGTTGAGATCTGAAGATCACGGTTCAAAGCCAGCCCGGGCAAGGAAAGTCCATGAGACTCTTATCTCCAATAAACCACTAGAAAACCAGAAGTAGTGCTGTGGCTCAAGCATAGTGCTAGCCTTGAGCTGAAGAGCTGAGGGATACCGCCCAACCCCCACAACAGACCAAAAAAAAAAAAAAAAGAAAAGAAAACCACTGGTATCAATCAGTAGGAGGGGGAGGTTAAAACAGAAGAGTGAATGAGATCAAATCTGATTATTGTACTTTATATGCACATATAAAAACCAAAGAATGAAGTCTGTTGAAATTGTCCTACGAAGACAGAAGCCATGAAGGAGAGTGATAGAGGGGATGAGTTTGATCATGAAGCATTGTATGCCTATGTGAAAATGTCACAATGAACCAAACACCATCCCCCATACAACTAATGTAGACTAATAAAAATCTTTTTTAAAAAAGTAATTTAAATAATAAGATCAAAGTTTACAGTTTCCAGATTGTCCATTTTCTATAATGGTTTCCCATGCATTCAAAATAAAAACAAAAAGCACCAAAACCTAAATGAAAATGTCTCTTCTGCCTTAACCCCTAACTCATGGTGTGAGGGTGGCTTGTTAAGTCCTCTCCAGCTGCTGCTTCTTTTTTTTTCTAGCCTCAGGTTCCCCAGAGAATCTTTTATTCCAAATATACATCAGTGTTTTAAATTGCTTCATGGGTACATGAGGCTAAAGGAGATGGAAATTGGCTAGAAGGAAAATTTTTTTTTCAAACTTACAGGACAACAGTGGATTTCATTGATTTGTTTTTAAAGTAACTTTTAAGAAAGTCTACTTTTATGTAATGGTAGAAGGTTTGGGAATGCCCTCTGAAAGGAAAGCTAGCTTCTTTCCAAAGACCAAAAATACCCTTGGGTGCATGCATATTGTATTTATTGTGTATAATCTCTTACTCTATTTCAGACACTAAGAAATAACTCACTTTGTGTGCTTCCTTGCAAAGCATGGAAAGATGAAGGGCTAGCATGAAGCACCCTTATCCTCAAGGTGGGAGGGCAGGGAAACCACAATTTCCATAGACAAGGGGCCTGGAAATGGCCAATTGGCTGGGGAAAAATTAGTTCTGAAGATTAATTTGCATTCAGACCCATCACTTTTATCTAATTTGTACAGGTCATTGGACTGATGGAGACCACAGGCGGTCGGTACCACCACAAGGACAGGTGGGAGGTATCATTCTTCTTCCTGAAAGTAGTGTGAGAAAAGACTGCCTCTTCATCACTGCTGCCCAACAGACCACCGCCTGCCCCAACTGTTGGTGCAGAACTACAAGGAAAAGTGAAGGCACTGAGTAATTTAACAGTGCCATGTGTTTTTCCCATATCAACCCCTCCCCCAAAAAACTAATTAAAAAAAGAGAGTAAAACAACCATGAAAAACAGTCCTTCTACACAGAGCATTTGAGAATCAGGCTCTAAGCATTAGATCCCATCTACTATGTCCTTGGGGACATTCAGGCCCAATCAAAGAGAAAGACTGCTATTAGTCTGAAAGGAGTGGGGCATACTTGGCAGGGGCAAAGGATAAGTAGTTTGGGAAAGAACAATCCTCATGCACTCCTTAAAATGTCTCCACAGAGTGTATAAGCATAGGAAAGACCCTAGGGAAAGCTGAGTACTGGAAAAGATCAAATGAGCCTTAGTGTAAAAATTAGCCAGAATTCATGAATGAAGCCCAAACACAGCCAAACTCTTTGAGTGCAAGAGGTCTGGCAAAACTGAGCCGTGATTCACCACTTACTACTGATTTGGGCCTAATCCCTATCAAACTAGATGACAGAAGGCTGAGAACATGCAAATGACTTCTGTGGAAAAGCCCGAAATTGAAACAACTACAGTTTGGCTACTATTGGTTGCTTCTTGGATAAGCTAATAACTCTAGAATCCCTGCAGAAGCAAAACTTCCTCCTACCAGTCAAAGCAGACACTCTGAAAACATTACAGGATGGAATAGGAGAAACCCTAGGTCTCCTTGGCACAGGCCGAAATTTTCTTAGTAGAGACCCAGAAACACAACAAATCAAAGAAAGGTTGGACAAATGGGATTGCATAAAGTTGCAGAGCTTCTGCATGGCAAAGGACATAGCTAGCAAG
>NW_012267315.1:7417163-7451886 GCF_000151885.1 Dipodomys ordii
GAAAGAAGGATGGCCAATAGACACATGAAGAAATGCTCACTCTCTCTCACCATCAAAGAAATGTAAATCAAAACAACATTGAGATACCACCTCACTCCAGTTAGAATGGCTTAAATCAAGAACTCTAAAAACAACAGATGCTGGAGGTGATGTGGACTTTAACTGCATTGTTGGTGGGAGTGTAAACTTGTCCAACCACTTTGGAAAGCAGTATGGAGGTTCCTCAAAAGACTTCACATAGAACTCCCCTATGACCCAGTAATCCCACTTTTGGGCATTTACCCAAATGTTTACAAACAAGACCAAACTAAAGCTACCAGCATGACTACGTTTATTGCAGCATTATTTACTATAGCTAAGACATGGAACCAACCCAGATGCCCCTCAGTAGATGAATGGATCAAGAAAATATGGTATATATACACAATGGAATTCTATGCCTCCATCAGAAAGAATGACATTGCCCCATTTGTTAGGAAATGGAAAGGCTTGGAAAAAATTATATTAAGTGAAGTAAGCCAGGCCCAAAGAAATACAGGTCCCATGGTTTCCCTTATTTGCAATATCTAGTATATGTCTGAGTCAAGCAGAAAAGGTCAGATAAGTTGATGTTAGGGAAATAAACCCTAAGATATGTATTCAAATGTTTTTTTTCTTTCATGTGATTGTTTCTAACGCATTTATAAGATTTCTTTGTTGCTTTGTATGTCCCTCCCCCACAGCTTAACCCCTGCTTTCACTGTATTTGATGTCAGTATAATTTGTGGAGGGGAAGGGGAAAAACAAATCGTTTAAATAGGGATACAGGTGGACCCATTGCAACAATGAGATGTACAAGTGGTTGTGTCAAAAATGAACTTTACAACTTTGGTGCGGGGGTGGGGGTGGGGGGAAAGAGGATTGGGGGGGCGGAGGGAGGACGGGAAGGGATGGTAAGGGGAAACAAAGGAGGAGTCTACAATGCTTGATAAGAAATGTACTCATTATCTTGCCCAAATTGTAACCCTTCTGTACAGTATTTTCACAATTAAAAAAAAAAAAAACTTCCTCCTACCAACCAATAGGACCTCCTCTATACCTTGTCCTTTGGCTGCTTCCCCCCAAACAGGAAAACCTATCTTCAGTACCTGCTCTCTACACATTTTATATGAGAATTGGATTTTAACTTCTTTAGATTATAATTTTCCTACTAGTGTAAAAAAGTTTTCCCAGCCAGGGGCCAGTGGCTCACGCGTGTAATTCTAGCTACTTAGAAGGCTGAGATCTGAGGATCATGGTTCAAAGCCAGCCCGGGCAGGAAAGTCCATGAAACTCTTATTTCCAATAAACCACCAAAAAACCAGAAGTGGGGCTGTAGTTCAAGTGGTAGAGCGCTAGCCTTGAGCTGAAGAGCTGAGGGACAGTGCCCAGGCCCAGAGTTCAAGCCCCATGACCGGAAAAAAAAAAAGTTTTCCCTTACTAGCCTTTCTTCTCTAGGTAGCAATGATACATTCTATTTACCCTGACAAGGACACACAAGCATCAATTACAACAGAAAGGACACTGACCACTTTCTATGTAAACAAAGAATTTTAATTAAAGAAAACTCCTAAACCACATTTCTCCTTTAAAATGATTAACTAGGAGCTAGACATGCTAGCACATAAGTATAGTTCTAGGAGTGGAGAGGCAGAGGAAAAGGACTGCCAGTTCGTGCCAGCCTGGTCTACACAAGGAGGCCCAATAAATAAATAGCCAATCTTCAGCAAAAATCACTTCCCTGTATTAAAAAATGTTTATTTAAACAAAATTTCAACAATAAATGCACTTTCTTCCTCTCTTGGGAGCAAAACATTTTATTACAGCAATTAATTTTCATGCAGCTTTTTATAATACACTCTAATGAGACATAAAGATGAAGTAAGAAAGTTTACATTTGACAATTAAAATTTGAGTCACTTTAATCTCAAAGTTCTAGGCAACTTCTACACATAAATACATATGCACACATACTCTATCTCCTTGCTTTTATTATAACTCTTAACAAGGAATCCCTAGATGGGAGAAAGCGCTTTTACTTGAGGCTTAGAGGCCAGCAAATCTGGCTTTGAGTCTACAAGAACTTTGTTCACTAGACTGTGGGAGCAGTTAAAGCCCAAAGGCTTTTGATCAGGAGTGTGAATATCCAGCCTGTGAAGGCCCACTAAATCATTTCTGGCTCTGCCTCGGCAGCTCCAGACAGGATTTGAAATCAATAACTCAAGGAGCTCTTTACATAGCAATGTAAATTTATATTAAGTGAATAATAAGAATAACGTACATTTTGAGGAACAAACAAGGAACATCCATTATGGGACAGATAAGACATCCATGAATACATGACAGGATAGACATGCTTCTAGGCAGCTGCTCACAGCCCATTTGCCGGTCTTGTGGTGACTCAGAGGATAGTAGGAGTGAATGTTGTAAAAATGTTAACACATGTTGGTGAGACAGATAAGATGAGATAATTTCTCAGCTGACTGGCAATGACAATTGTATCAACTTCTTTGTTGAAACAGACGTGTATGTATCCATGGCCAACAATCCACACAAAAACTGAATCTCAGATGAAAATTATACAATTACAGTACGCATAAAAACCTCAAGAGGTGATGATATGAACATTGGACATATTCTGAATGTAAGATTCAGGGTCAGAACAGTGGTCAAAGCAAAATAATTGTGTTGCTGGTGACACATACTGGATAGTTATTAAAACTTAACTAGTTGAGACATCCAAGAATGGTGACCACAAGAAAAAGTTGATGGAGAATGTCAATTTTTTTTAAGCAATGGAAAAATTATCATATTTTGTTGGAGTTAAAGGGCTGTGTGCCTAATTGGTGGTTATGTGTTAACCAATCTGGAACATCATTATAACTCAAAACATGCTAAACTCAACAAAATAGGAAGCCAAATACATCTGGACAAAAATCAGTGCTCTTCAGAACAACATATAAAATCTGTTTTTACTAGGATTCTTTGTGATAGAGACAACATAAAATAGACAAATTATGCAATGAATAAGTTAATCACAAAGAAGCTGAGACCTCATATAGAGGGTTTGTGGAAAAGTGCATGGCTTAGCTGTTGCAGAATTGTTAGCACCAGGCAAAGAAAACTGTTCTAGAGTATTAGTTTGTCTTGGAGAAATAATGTGTCTCAGAACACATTATTTACTTAGACTAAGCTTTATTTTTATTTTTTTGCCAGTCCTGGGGCTTGAACTCAGGGCCTGGGCATGTCCCTGAACTTCTTTTGCTCAAGACTAGCACTCTACCACTTGAGCCACAGTGCCATTTCCAGCTCTTTGCTTATGTGGTACTGAGGAATTGAACCCAGGGCTTCATGCATGCTAGCAAGCACTCCACAACTAAGCCATATTCCCAGCCCTAATCTTTTTTTAAATGAAATGATTCTATAGGAATTTATCATCCTCTGGTTCCAGTTTTCTCTGTCTTGTGATAAGACAATGACTATAACAAACAATGGCCAACCATTTGTAGGATATATGAAGAACTTGACATGAAAGAGAAGCCACTGTCACTAAAAGCCATGCACAGCACTACAAGGGGTGAAGACTGACCAGGAAACTCAATGATAGCAAGTGACTATGTGATTAGCATTCACGGCTGTCATTGCCAAGTACCTCTACGAGATGAATATGTCAAGCTTCAGGGCTCATGAGCTCTCATGAGCTTTCAAATGTGGAGTCAACTGAAGTTAAATTAAGGCTGTAGAAAATACAATTTGAAAGAAGTATATGGTGCATTTCCCCACTCTGGTTGGACAAAGCCTTCTTCAACACTTGAATATGCTGGTGAATGTGTGCAACTAATTGTGGCATTTAATAAAAGATTCAAGGATATAAAAGTAAACAGAGCCGGGCACTGGTGGCTCACGCCTGTAATCCTAGCTACTCAGGAGGCTGAGATCTGAGGATCTCGGTTCAAAGCCAGCCCGGGCAGGAGAGACCGTGAGACTCCTGTCTCCAATAAACCACCAGAAAACCGGAAGTGGCGCTGTAGCTCAAGTGGTAGAGCGCTCGCCTTGAGCTGAAGAGCTGAGGGACAGCGCCCAGGCCCAGAGTTCAAGCCCCACGGCCGACAAAAAAAAGTAAACAGATTGAACTGATCATCTTTGTAATATCATTCGGTGTGAAACCAGTTGATGTGCTTTGATAACCTACAACACAAAATCAGCTACAAACCAATGATAAGCTAAAAGCTAAGTACAATTCCCATTGCTTGAGTTCTATAAACATTACATAAGCCATGATGAATATCCCACTTTGAGAGGACACTCATTGAAATACGCATCTGTGTATAAAACAAGTTACTGCTCTTGAGAAGTTCTTCTTAAAACTTACCATCACAAAAAATCTACTACACATCAGACTAACACAAACCTGCAAACGTAGTTGCAAGTGGCAAAATCATCAATATCAGATAACACCACCAGCCTCATTGAACAGCATTTTCAGTTGTTACATTACAGGTAAGTTAATTAAATGTCTGACAAAATATAGCAGGCTAGTTTTTAAATAGATAATTTTGTATGGCCTTTGAAAAACATTATAAATATCGAAATGGCCCTTGGCAGAAAAAAGGTTCCTTATCTATGCCTTAAACAAACATTATCTTATATGAATATAATGCATGCCACAACAACAGGGCCACTTACAGAATCTTAAGACACTCTAGTAGGTATATTAAGGAAGTAAAAAGATAAAATTTTAGTAAGAAACTAATATGAGCTATTTTACCTTTTTATATGTCTTTAAAATCGAATGTGTACTTTATATCCATATCACATCTAAATTGGGACCAGGTACATTTCAAGAAGTAGGGAATCAGCTGGATTCTTTTCTAACTCCTTACCAGGTACAGAGGTCATATATCCTAATCCCTGGCCACAGTCAATATCAGCTACTCCTGCTGAGTCTGTGCGGTAATCTTTGCACTGAGATCCTCATTTAGACTCATTCACAAGGAAGGCCTCTGTCCTGGGAGGCCTGCAGCCCAGTGGGACAGATGCAAGGGCTGTAGAAATTCTGTCCCACCCCCTGCTGGACATCAGCTTCCTGGGGACCAGGTAGATGGAGGGAAAAGGACCAAGGCTCTACTCAGAAAACAATACACTTTACTCGCTTGTTGAGGCCCCTTCCCTCTACTCTGCTCCTCAGGTGACCTGAGAAGGAAGGAGGCGTGTGTGTGTGTGTGTGTGTCTGTGTCTGTGTGTGTCTGTGTGTGTGTGTCTGTGTGTGTGTGTCTGTGTGTGTCTGTGTGTGTGTCTGTGTGTGTGTGTCTGTGTGTGTGTGTCTGTGTGTGTCCGGCCAGCTTGGAAACCCACCCCTCCACAGAAGAGAGTGAGTCTTTAACACAAAATGACTGACCAAACTTCCTGTGAAGAGACCAGTTCACCCTGAAAAAGGGTTGTTAATCTTTCAGATAGGCAAGCCTTCCTCCCTTTTGAATCCTGGTGCCACTACAGGAGAGTTCCCCATGGTCAAAAGGGTTAGCATATTTCCAAGACATCCACTGTTAAGTGGCAAGAAAATAGAGAAGACACATTTTGAGAGGTCAAATTGGGAGTCTTTATTAGAAAGCTGGCAAATGCAGGTACTCTTGTTGGAAGAACTGCAGCCCTGAAATACACTTAACACTGTCAGAAAATTGAGCCAATGTGATGACCCCTCCCCAATAAAAGAATATAAAAGGGAGGGGGGCCAAGATGCCAATAGGACAGTAGGGAAACACCACAGTTCTCTGCAACTAAATAGAGAGTTCGAGTTCCAATGCTTAATTTCCCCACAAGACCGACAACAGCAAAAAGACGAACACCCAGAGAAAAACAGGAGGTTAAAAAAAGAAGAAGAAAGGAAGGAAGAATTTCAGAACAGAAAAGTGGGAAGACCCTTCCCCCAATCCTTGCTGGCTGTGCAACTCCACACCAAACCGTGGCCGGCCTGGCCCAGCCAGGGGCTGCCAGAGACCCCAGAGCTGCAGTGGGCTGTCGGCAGAACGCCAGCACAGAAGGCGCCCAAGATGCTGGTGCCGGACCTATTGATGGCAAACAGAAACCTTACCGGAGCAGCTCCACCCCCTCCCACCAAAACCACTCAGTCTCATGGCCAAGGGGGGGACCCCACAACTGCAGGGGTCCATCTGCAGAACACCAATGCAGAAGCCTCCTAAGTTGGTGGTGCTGACCCGGAGAGCGCAAACAGAAACAGAAATCTTGGAGCTCAGAATCTGTGCGAAGACCCCTCCCCCACCCTTCCACCGGCAGCCAGCGCAAAAAACACCCACAGCGCCAACCCTGCCAGCATCAACAGAGGCAGAGACAGGGAGAAACACAGACCCAGAACAGCCACCACCTCCCAGCCCAGCCCACAAGCATCTCAACCGAATGCAGAACCAGTGATGGACATCACACAGAAACAGCAAACTGCCACAGCACTGCTGGAGAGTTCCGACCTAGCTCCAGGGTGAGTACCCAGCAAGGAACAGTGTTCCCCCCACCAAGGGAGACCAGTACTGGCGGTAACCCCCAGAGCTTGACCCGAACCCCCCACCACCACCTGGACTACAGGTCCCGCTAAAACTGGGAACTGTTCAAGAGCTCCACCAGCCCATGGAACATGTCCAGCCAGGCTAGACCAAGACCGCCCCTGGGAGGGAGCTTAAATGCCCAAGCCAGGAACAGTGCCCGTGGGTCACAGCAGCCAGCAACGGAAGAAATCTGTTGTGTACTCCAGGCTGCATACCCCAGGCGGGATACCCAGCAGCACAGATCCAACCAGCGTGCCACAGGCAGGGGACTGGGAGCCAGGGGCAGGCCTGGGGATCAGGTACCTGAGCTGCACAACCCACCTGTCCCGATTGAAGTCAAAAGCTGAGCACACGCTTCAGCAGAGCGGGGAAAGCAGGGAACCTCACCCCCTGGGAATCATGACCATGAGGGCAAAAGACCTGTGTGTCCAGGGCAGGAGAACCAGAAGCCCAAATCCCACCAGAGCCTGACCTGTATATTCCAGGCTGGGGATTGGACAGCTCTGGCCGCCAGCACCTGATTATAGTCAGGAACTCATAGCAGACTCTAGCAACTGGGAGAATACATCCAGCCTACCCAGTCTCGCCAAGAGCAACTGCAGGAGGAAGCACAAGCAGTCTAGGCTTGGCTAAAGGTGGGAACTGCCCGTGATCTCCAGCAGACAGCTGAGAGCCCTACATGGGTCAGACTAGCAGCTAGAGGTTGGCCTCTCCCCACAACAGACCAAGACCAGGTACAGACTCTATCTGCCAACCCAGGGCTGAGAGTGAGCTTCATCAATTGATCCAGGAACCAACCCAGAACTAAGCAAAGACAGCCACCTATTGACCAAAACAGTCAGAGCTTCAGATTAGTCTCCAATAATCCCTGAATCCCCATGCGAAAATCACCAGAGAAAAATTACAAGATTTATCAATACCCAGGATAGCAAGCTACCCGCCAAAAGCCAGCAGCCACCAAGGGAGAGCACCAGCAAAGCAGGAAGACAAATGCTACATCCAAGAGCTGCTGAAGGCAATGACTCAAGAATTAAAGCAAGAAATAGATGAGAAATTTAAAGAACACAGAAACGAAATATCAAAAGAGATGCAGGATTTCAAACAAAAGTTGCATGCAAAAACAGATGCAGTATACACCTTGCTAAGAGATAAGATTAATACTCTGAGAACCAACATATAAGCCATAAATGGCTCAATTTCCTCCATGCAAACCACAATGGAAGCCATAGTTAACAGAGTGAATGAAATAGAAATTAGTATCAGATATGGAGGACAAAATACAGCAACTGGAAAAAAGGCACAGATACAGAAAAATCACTTAAATTATGCCAAAGGGAAATCCAAGAACAAGCAGACAGTGCCAAGAAATTTAACCTTCATATAACTGGAGTGGACGAAGGTGAAGAATACCAGAACAGGGGAATGCATCATCTATTCAGTAAGATTATCAATGAAAATTTCCCCCATCTTAAAAGAGAACATCTTACCTATATAACAGACTATATAACAGAAACGTATAGAACACCTAACAAGCAGGATCCCAGGAGCAACACTTCTAGGCACATTATAGTAAAAATGATAGATCTGAATAATAAAGAAACAATCTTACATGTAGCAAAAGCAAAGGAACTGTACTATAATGGGAAAAAATCAGAATCACTGCAGATCTCTCAACACAGACACTAAAGGCAAGGAAAGCCTGGGAAAGTATTATCCAAGCCCTGAGAAGCAATAACTGCCAGCCCAGGCTGATATTCCTAGCAAAGCTAGCATTCACATTCAGTGGAGAAACTAAAAATTTTAATAGTAAAGAAAAACTAAATACATTCGTAAGTAAGCCAGCACTATAAAAAATATTAAGAGGGGGAATACAACCTGAACAAAACAATCAAGGACAGGGATCCACATCAGACAGATATGACTAGAAGGCTAACGTAGGGGGCTGGGAAGGTGGCTCAGTGGTAGAGTGCTTGCCTTGCATGCATGAGCCCTGGGTTTGATTCCTCAGCACCACATAAGCAAAAAGAAAAAAGCTGGAAGTGGTGCTGTGGCTCAAGTGGTAGAGTGCTAGCCTTGAGCTGAAGAGCTGAGGGACAGCGCCCAGGCCCGGAGTTCAGGCCCCATGACTGGACCCCCTCCCCCCCAAAAAAAAGAAGTCTAACTTAGTAAGCACAGGAGAAAGAAGGAAAACTTAGGAAAGCAGGAAATTGACAATAAACACAATGCATCTCTCTATAATAACCATAAATATTGATGGGCTCAATTCACCAGTCAAAAGAAAAAGAACTGCAGACTGGATCAGAAAACAAGACCCATCCATCTGTTGCCTTCAAGAGACCCACCTCACAGCCAAACATAAAACAAACTCTGAGTGAAGGGATGGAGAAAGATCTACCATGCAAATGCTTCCAGCAAGAAAGCAAGAGTTGTGATCCTGATATCTGACAAAATAAACTTTTCATTAAAATCAATACAAAAAGACCAAGAAGGACACTACATATTAATACAGGAAACAATCCAAGAAGAGGATATTACCATTATCAACTTATACTCCCCAAACACTGGTGTACCCAAATATGTTAAGCAAATACTCTCAAACTTACAGAATAAAATAGATCCAAATACAATAATAATAGAAGACTTTAATACCCCACTGTCACCACAGGACAGGTCTACCAATCAGAGGATTAGCAAAGAAGCCATCGAATTAAGTGATGTCATATTTCAAGTGGAACTAATTGACATCTACTGAGTTTTCCACCCTAAAATGACACAGTACACGTTGTTCTCAGCAGCTCATGGAACTTCCTCCAAAATAGAACGTATCATAGTTTATACAAGGAATTTAAGCAAATACAAGGGAATTGACATAATCCCCTGTATCCTCTCCAACCACAGTAGAATAAAGCTAATTCTCAGTAACAAAGCATACCATAGAAATTATTCAAAACATGGAAATTGAACAGCACACTTCTGAGCAACACCTGGGTAACAGAAGAAATCAAAGAAGAAATTTAAAAGTTCCTGCAATTCAATGAGAATGAATACACATCACAAAGAAACCTGTGGGACATGGCAAAAGCAGTCCTGAGGGGAAAATTTATCACTCTCAGTGTACATATCAAGAAAATAGAGACAGATCAAGTAAATCATCTCAGGTTGTAACTAAAACTGCTAGAAAAGCATGAAAAAAATTGAACCTAAAGTTACTAGACGGAGTGAGATAACCAAAATAAGAGCTGAAATTAATGAGATAAGAGACTAAGAAAATTACAAATAAAATTAATAAAACAAAAGGCTGGTTTTTTGGGAAAAAATCAATAAAATTGATGAACCTTTGGCAAGATTAACTAAAAAAAGAAGAGAGGAAACCCAAATCAATGAGATCAGAGATGCCAAGGGAAAAATTACAACAAATACCCAAGACATCCAAACAATTATAAAGAATTATTTCCAGAAGAAAACCTAGCAGAAATGGATGAATTTTTAGAGAAATACAAATTGCCCAAACTGAATCAAGAAGAAATAAATCAATTAAATAAGCCAATATCTTACAATGAGATAGAGGAAGCAATCAGAAGTCTTCTAACAAGGAAAAGCACAGGACTAGATGGATTCACTGTGGAATTCTGTAAGACCTTTAAAGAGGAACTAATACCCATACCCCTCAGACTCTTCCGAGAAATAGAAACAGGGAGCTATCCCAAACTCATTCTACCAAGCCAATATCACACTCATCCCCAAACCAGGCAAAGACCCAACAAAAAAAGAGAGAACTACAGACGAATCTCTTTGATGAACACAGATACAAAGATCCTTAACAAAATTCTAGCCAAAAGAATACAGAAACATATAAAAAAAATCATACATTAGGGCCAAGTAGGCTTCATCCCAGAGATGCAGGGATGGTTTAACATATGTAAATCAATAAATGTAATCCATCACATCAACAGATCCAAGGTCAAGAACCACATGATTATCTCCATTGACATGGAAAAGGCTTTTGATAAGATACAACATTCATTCATGTTAAAAGCTCTGGAAAAAATAGGAATAGAACAAGTATTCCTTAAAACAATAAAAGCCATATACGACAGACCAATAGCCAATATTATACTTAACCGGAAAAAAACTACAACCAATTCTCCTAAAATCAGGAACAAGGCAAGGATACCACTCTCACCACTCCTCTTCAATATAGTTCTGGAATCCTTAGCCAGAGCAATAAGGCAAGGAAAAGACATTAAAGGGATCCACATAGGGAAGGAAGAAGTTAAATTATCCCTTTTTGCAGATGACATGATACTATATCTCCATGATCCCCAAACTCTTAGAACTTATAAGCAGCAGGACAAAAAATTAATCCACAAAAAAATCAGTTGCCTTTCTGTACACCAACAATGTACAAGCAGAAAGGGAAATCAAGGAAACAACCCCATTCAGAATGACCTCAAAAAAAATAAATTTTTATGAATTAACTTAACCAAAAATGTAAAAGGACTATTTAATGAAAACTATAAAACCTTAAAGAGTACACCAGGAAATGGAAAGACTTTCCATGTTCTTGGATAGGCAGACCTAATATAGTGAAAATGGTCATAATGCCAAAATTGATATACAAATTCAATGCAATTCCCATTAAAATCCCAATGACATTCATTACTGAAATACAGAAAACAGTCCAAAAATTCAGATGGAAAAACAAAAGACCTAGAATAGCCAAAACAATACTACACAAAAAAGACAACACAGGAGGGATCTAGATGCCTGACTTGAAACTCTACTATAAAGCCATAATAACAAAGACAGCTTGGTACTGGCACAAAAACAGACCTGAAGACCAGTGGAATAGATTAGAAGATTCAGAAATAAAATCACATGCCTACAGTCAACTGATATTTCACAAAGGATCCAAAGACATACAGTAGAAGAAGCACAGCCTCTTCAACGACTGGTGCTGGGAAAACTGGGTGGCCACATGCAGAAAACTAAAAGTGGACCCAAGCCTATCACCATGCACTAACATCAACTCAAATGGATTAAAGACCTTAACATCAAGCCTGAAACTCTTAAACTACTGCAAGATAGAGTAGGAGAGACACTTGAACTTATAGGCACAGGTAGGAACTTCCTGAACAGAGTCCCAGGGTCACAACAAATTGGAGAGAGAGACTCAACACACTGGAGAGAGACTCGACAAATGGAACTACCTTAAAATAAGAAGTTTCTGCACAGCTAAAGACATAGCAACCAAACTAGTAAGATAGCCAACTAACTGGGAAAAAAAATATTTACCAGCAATATATCAGACAAGGGGCTAATATCCAGATATGCAGGGAACTCAAGAAACTAACCCCTCCCAAACTTAACAAACCAATTACTAAATGGGCAAGGAAACTAAAGAGAGACTTTTCAGATGAAGAGATAAAAATGGCAAAGAAACACATGAGGAAATGTTCACCATGCCTGGTTGTAAAGGAAATGCAAATAAAAACAACCCTGAGATACCATTTTACCCCAGTCAGAATGGCCCACATCCTACATTCAACCAATGACAAATGCTGGAGGGGATAGGGAGAAAGAGGAATCTTATTGCACTGCTGATGGAAATGTACACTAATACAACCACTTTGGAAAGCAATCTGGAGGATCCTCAGAAAGCTAAATGTAGGCCTCCCCTATGACCTAGTCACACCACTCCTAGGCATCTACCCTGAGCAACAGGAACCAGGATACAAGTACATATGTACCTCCATGCTCATTGCAGCACTGTTTATCATAGCCAGGATATAGAAACAACACAGATGCCCCACTACAGATGAATGGATCCAAAAATTGTGGTGCTTATATACAATGGAATATTATGCAGCCATTAGAAAGGACAAAACAATGGCATTCACAGGGAAATGGATGGAACTACAAAGAATCTTGTTAAGTGAGGTAAGCCAAGAACAAAGAGACAAACGGCACATGGTCTCCCTGATAAGTGGATGTTAAATCCAAAATGTAAGGAGATACAACAAAGTAAACAAGACTTGAGAAACAAAGGACCTCCACTCATCTGGTCAAATCATTACTAAATGACTCCATGCTGCTGACCACATATATAGTATATATGTGCACATCAGAGGGAAACTAGGAAGAGGACACAGAAATAGAGGGAAATGGGAAAACATACAACAGTGGGACCCATCAGCTGCACTGGTCATTGACCAGTTAGTACTAAGCAACTCAATGGCAGCAATGGGAGAGAAGGAAAAAGTGGGAAAGAGGGAAGAGCTGACACTAAGCAAAAGGAAGGAAATGTACATATCACCTGATGTGGAAGAAATAACTGTATTATCAAAGCTCACAGAACTCATAAGCTTTATAGACATGATAAAGAAAATTTTCCCATGAAGGTTAGAATGTGTTTGTGACTTTAATTATCACTATCCACAATACTATGAAATTTGTGAAATTTATGTAATCACTTAATCATAATAAAATTGCTATAATAAAA
Source organism: Dipodomys ordii (assembly GCF_000151885.1). NCBI lineage: Eukaryota > Metazoa > Chordata > Mammalia > Rodentia > Heteromyidae > Dipodomys > Dipodomys ordii. The sequence continues at coordinate 7,430,241 of NW_012267315.1, forward strand.
AAGAATGGCAAGTAAAAAAGAATATAAAATGTGAAATTAGAAACAGAACAAAATTATTGATTATTAAGAACAGGGCCAAACTTGAAAGGCAGGATCTCCCTGTAGAGAAAAACCCCAGGATAGTCATTCCAGAGACAAAGGTCTGGGTAAATTAGGGGTTAAACACTGGGTTACTCAAATCTGGTAAATAACATTAAAACTCAGAGCCAGAAAACATGGAAGGTGGTTTGATTTTGGGTTGTGGTACGTAAGAAATTTGGGATGGGGCTTTGCTTCAAGGACTACTTTGCTTATTGAGACTATAATTGCTATTTTACTAACTTGCTTCATTGATGGGAAGATTTGGGATAAGAACTTTGCCTTGTGACTTATTGTCTTGGTGATAACTTTGCCTTGTGACTTATTGTCTTGGTTACTGGAATTATAATCACCATTTTATAATTACTAACTGCTAGCTCTGCTTCTGTAAATTGCTTCTTTGCCAATTGCAGAAACTACTACTAGCCACCTATGGGTGGCTCCCTTGCCAGTTTTTTCCTATATAAGCCTACCCCATTTTGAGATTGGTTGCTGTTCTTCCTGTCTTGGTATAGTGCAGGGCAGTTGCCACGGCTAATAAAGATTCCTAGCCTGATTGACTGAGTGTTGGTGACTCCTTTTGCCAATCATGGGTTCGAATCCCACCAGCCCCGGGAAGTTGGGATACTTCACCATGAGAGCAGGAAAAGAAAGGAAAGAAAGAGCAGATAAACAATACCAACAAACCAGATGAGCTCCAACTGGAGAGCTGAAGAGGGGCATCATAGTGACCAGAGAAGAGCCAGGAAACAGGCATGCCTAAGCTGGTCCAGGCCTAAATAGGGTCAGGTCAGGAGGCAGGGTCCCAGGAAGTTTGAGAGTTTACAACCCAAGACTGAAAGGTCCAGTGACCTATTGTCCAAGTCCCCACCCCTGCCTCTAGGAATTCAGGCATGCCTATCACTTGGGAAGTGGGACTTCCCTGCCTCTACCATGAAGACAAGATGGCACCAATTAAACCCAATACCCTATCGTCATACCATGTGGCCAAGATGGTACCGGTTATATTCAGCATCCCTACTTCATCACCACCACAGCTTGAAACATTTGGGAAGACTAGATGCACATATAAGTAAAGCAAGGACCAGACACAGAGCACTCAAGAAAATTATCCATCCTAAGGAACTCCAGGATTATTTTCATGTACCAAAACTAGTTGTAGTAGTTTAAAAAAAAAAGACATCTAGCAAAGTTGTTTAAACTAAAAATCTTAAAATGAGAGTAATTGCTACAATGTCCAAGAAAGCCAAGGAAATAAGAGTTGGCTGAACTCTGCATCTCTCTTATAAAGACATTAAATGCTTAAAGATGATGAACACCCAGGTGAAACACTGCAAACTGCACAAAAACAACAAAAACACGAGTGAGGACACCAAGTGAGGTTCTTCTGTTCCACACTACTTTCATGGCCAGACTGCAGCGCCATTCAGTCTCCTCACTCCATTGGTCTCCACAGGCCACAACTGATGGATATGATGCCAACACTCAGAAATGCTTTACCTACTGAATTCTGAAACATTCAATTAAAATATGTAAATGCACTACTAAAGGCATTAAAAAGAACTCAATTACAACCAAAGCACTTCCTTTCAGAGGCTTAAATACTAGGATAGGGCTAATTACAGTATGTTAAGTTACACTGCTTCCTTGGGTATAATTCACACAAAATGTTTTTCTGCCTGGAAATGAACTCTACTTGATCTTCCTCAGAGAACAGATGTAAAAAGTCATTTTCTGTGTTATTTTTAAGAGATTGGATATTAATTAATCTAGCTATATGGAGGAACTTCCTATATCATTATTAAATCCCCCCCTTTTTTGAGTAATGGGTTCTCTATCCATAGAAAAGGTCCAATACTCCTTTTTCTCTTCTAAAGTCAACCATATAACTCTTTACAATAAAATAAAATTTTAAAAAAATTGTCCAAATTCAGAAGCAGCCTAACCAATGAACAGGATACCTGATTGGAAACAAGAATTTTATAAATATATATATATATATATATATATATATATATAATTACTGAGCTATATTTCCCACCTAAAAGAAGATACATTTATCCCAAAAGGAAAACTTAAAGCAGCAAAAAGAGATTGATTTTAAAAATTATTGTTGCCTTCCAGCTGCAATGATACTCTTCATGAAAGATCTCTTCACAAAGACCAAAGAGCAGCAATGCCCCAAATAAACCTCAGTGAGGGAAGTTCAATCTAGCCCCATGAACACATATATGGCTGGCAGTACTTTCCTCTACAAATACAATTGACTTAGTTTTACTCCAACACAGGGAAAGGGTTCCAAACTCTTTGGTTGGTGTTGATCTCAGTATTTCCAACTTTGTACAAAAACCTGCTAAACCTTTAGTACCAAACCACAACTGCTGGCAGCTTACTCATCACTTGACCTCTGTATTCAAATCTAAGGGAAGAGACCTGAAAAGAACCACATGCAGCAAGCCAGTCCCCTTTTCCAGTAGCATCTTGGCTTCAGGTTTTATCAGTCATAGCCCCACCAACTCAGACAGCAGAGGAGAAGCAAATTGCATTCACAAAGTCATGCATTCACTAAGACATGAGGTCAAAAATAAAAAACAGCAAATGGGCTTAGAATACACAATGTTACAAAAGCAAAATCTTCCATTCATAATCCCAATAATATTTCTATCCTTATATGGCATTTAGTCTTCCTCACCTCCCCAATGGATTCTTTTAAGTTCTTTGAAAGTCTGTCTATAGGTCAGAATCATCAGGTTCCTTTGTCATCAATCTGGACTTCCTTACACACACTGTGACCAATCTACCTCCAGGCAGCTCTTCTTTCCCACTGGAACATCACTGTCCAAGCTCAGTGCTGAGATTCTTAATCATCCCTTCAGGAAGAGACTGGAATTCACTGTGACTTGTTCATTTTCATGTTTACCTCCAGCACTACCACAATAGCACTGTACAAAAGAGTGACTTCTCAAAGATACTTTAAACCAACCAAGAAGAGCAAGTTCTATTCCTATTAAGGATGGTCAGTTTAATTATGCCTTTAATCTGATAGACAAGTCAGCAATCTGAACAGATTATCAAAGTAAGTCATATGGTGCATTCATTCATTCACTCCAGTATTTATTCAAAGCCTACACATTCCAAGAACTATGGAAAATCCAGAGCTAATTGTTAAAGGTCCTGTGTGGTCGGTGCCTATGTCTGGTGCTGTTCTTTCCTATAGTGGGACTCCTCCAATGCATTCAGCTTGAACAGGGTAATAGAACCCAGGGCTTGGAAGATGTCAATCCCCTTCCTATAGGCACTGAGCTGCTCACAGACTGTATGAGAAAGTAAAAATCTAAAGCCAAAATTCTATCATTTCAAAGGCCTAAAAACTCAAGAGTACAGTCAAGGCCTAACAAAGGATATAATGATTCAGTCGAAACTAACGTATTTAGAGACCATTTCTAGTACATTTTAAAGACATTTACTTCCCCTTGCAGGGTACTTGATACATTTCATTGGCCAGGAAGTCATTAAACCATTTGTTAGACAGCATATTTTCTCTCTACCTGAGCCCTCCTTGTCAGGAGCCCCTTTACCCTCAGCAAGTTGTCCTGTCGCTATGTAAAATCCCCAGACCAACTCCCACAATGTTCTGCCAGCTCCCCTAACTAGAGCCTCACATTCCACTTCTATGGCTTCCTCTAGTCCTCCTGCTGACCTATTTGCAGGCCTCCACACCCTTGCCTAGCCCTATATAAACACCCAGGTGATGTGAAAGGAAAAGAGTCCTATCTCTGGTCAGAGACCTGGATCAAGGCTTTATTTTGCTTCACCATATTTGTGACTTTGGAAAAAGTTCTCATGGAGTTGGCCTTTTTCCAATATAAAGCAAGTTTTTTTAAATAAAAACCTCATGGCAGCCACTCTTCACCCAACACTCTTCCTGCCTTGCTGCAGCTTTTCTCCAGAGAGTAGAGATGCCAGAAACTCACACTCCCAAAGGCTCTGGTGTCCTCCCAGACAGTATCCCAGCTCTACCAAGAGGATACAGGAGGGAAAATCTAACACTATTGAGAAAGACACCTCTTCCTGACAGAAATGAAACAAAATGAAGGGGAATGCCAACTATCCTGGTCATATCCTTCTCCTTTGTAAGGACTGTTCAGGAAGATTCATGAGTAGAGACGTGCCCTTTCCACAAAGGGAAATGGAGCCTATGCCTAGATAGCATGACGGTCATAAAGACAAGTGTGTAATGCCTGTCATTTACAATAAAGATTTTACTGAGTGGAGTCTTCTCTAGGAAGCACACTCATTTCTCATGCAGGGGAAGGTAAGGCCAGCTGCACAGTGACCCGGATGCTCTTGCCCTTAACAAAGGCTTCTTTTCCTGTTCCCAGCTCAACCTGAAGCTGCTTTTTTAGGACACTTTATGGATGTAAAATGTTAGTGTAATAACAGCCTCTATTTGATGCTGGGTGCTGAGAAGTGTATGAGTTAGATGTTTTTCCTTGAGCCTTCACCACTGTTCCATATAGCAGTAGGTACAAAGCGCCTCCTGTTAAAGTAGAAGAAAAAGGGAGGCTTAGAGGAGTGAGGGATTAGCTGCAAGGCATGTGTTAGGCTGGATTTCATTGTACTAATCAGTCTCTCTCTTTGGAAAGCACATCGTGTACTCCCTCCTTCCCTGCCAAGGAAAAGGACAGTATACTATGGCCTAACCAGAGAATAGAACGCATACAAGTTCTAGCATTTCTACATGGGAATTTCTGGTTAGTTTCTTACACTTCTTTCTCCCCTGGATGGCTGACTCCATAACCATCAGGTCTGGCCTTTCTGGTTCCTCATGGTATCTATGTGGTCAGGAAAGGTCTGACAAGAGAGTTCAGCAATATTTTCTGAATGGATAAAGTTTATTCCAGAAACATCTAGCACAGGGCTGGGAAGGTGGCTCAGTGGTAGAGCGCTTGCCTTGCATGTATGAGGCCCTGGGTTTGATTCCTCAGCACCACATAAGCAGAAAAAAACAGCTGAAAGTGGCATTGTGGCTCAAGTGGTAGAGCACCAAGCCTTGAGCTGAAGAGCTGAGGGACAGTGCCCAGGCCCAGAGTTCAGGCCCACGATCAGACTCAAAACAAACAAACAAACAGAAACATCTAGCACAGACTGTCCATAGAACCCTTGGTGTGACCGAAACGCCTGTTCTCTGTGTGGCAAATACAGTAGCCACTAAAAATGTGGCTACTATGACTAATGGAGTTTTAATTTTACTCAGTGTTCACAAATTTAAGTTCCCCCAGCTCTATGTAGCTGGGGGCATCATGCTGGGCAGTGCAGACTTCTCACACACCATAATTCCTCGGCTACTAAGATTTTAGAGCTTGCTGCTGCACACACCTGCTAGACCTAGACACCTAGAAGAAATTAGAGGTATGCCTTTCAGTTAAGGGTTTTGAAAAGGAAGAAACTAAATAAATGTCATATAAGCATGATTCATGCTGCAGGCACAATTTTTTATAACACAACAGAACTAGTAGAAAACAATGTTATTCAACAATATCAATTCACTGACATGTGAATCATGAAAACAAAAGTCCCTCCTTTCCTATCTGCCACAAACCATCTCAATAAAGAGTAATGAAAGGTTAAAAAACTAAGCAAAGAATAACTCTGTTACCAAATTTATCAATTATGAAAGATGTGTCTTGAATATTTGGATACCGATTTAAAGCCCGAAACGGTACATTAATATCCATGTCATGTTTCTAGAAAATATCCAATGTACACTTGACACTACATTAAATTGAAAGACTTCAAGGACATATTTCAAGAAGAAAGATTGTGATTAAATCATATGTAGTTTGGCAAAAAGACTAAACAGGTGAGATCATAAAAGTAAATGTATGTTCTAGACTATTGGTGCCAATGGCAACGAGCCCAAGTTAGGAGTCACAACACTCTTCCAAGCATCCAGTGTGGCTCCTTGTTACTCTAATTAGGTTATTTCATCTCTGTATGTCCTTTTTTTCCCTTTGAGTCACTGATCTGAGAGACAACTGGATTATAAGCTGACAGAGCACGTATCCTCTTCCTACATGATCCACCAATCAGGGACTGCTCCAGCCTTGGTGAAACAAGTTAGCTTTGGGTAAAATCAGGATGAGATGACCTCTTCGCCTACTAGCTTACAACTGGCAAATAGCCAAAGAAAGCAAAGTTACAGGTTGTAGCAGATATAAAGATGGTATCTTCATTTAAATCATAGCCTTATCTCTAAGAAGGCAAAAAAAAATTTCATTACCTCTACTACTTACAAAGCATCAAATCTGCAAATATCAAGCTCCTTGTCTTAGTTGACATGGTAGTACACACTGTAATCCCAGAATTTAGGAAAGGGAACAGCAAGACTTTTGGGGAGGGAGAAAGGGAAAGACGGTGGGATCGGAGGGACAGAGGAAGAAAGGAAAGAAAGAAGGGAGAAAGTGAGAGAGGAAAAAGCAAAGAAAGAAGAAAAAAGAAATACAAAACTTATCATGTTATATCATATTAATGATATCTGGAAATCTCACCTAAGTCCTTGCACTGATCAATATTATATTGACAGAAGACTAGTCTATGGAGAGAACACGGTTTGAGGCATGACTCATACAAACATGTTGGGTACAGAACTCACATGCAATAATATTAGGTATAAAAATACATTCATCTGGGAAGGGGAAACAAAGAGGACGCAACAATGTTTGATAAGAAATGTACTCATTATCTTGCCCATGTAATTATAACTCCTCTGTAGGGTATTCTCACAATTAAAAAAAAAGAAAAAAATACATTTATCACTGTGTCTTAAGTTGAAAACATGAGGTTAATGCTTTTCTACTTCTACTCATGACAATGATACTAAAAGCTAAATGACAATCAAAAACCTGGCTTTACCAAGCATCATAGTTACCAAACAATGGCGATCCAGGGTGGGGAGGAGAGGCAGGCAGCAAGGAGGGAGAGGCAATGTCCAACCCTGTCCTGTGCAACATGTAACTACCCTCCCCAAGTGGCTAATTCAAAACAGTTTCACTGCTGGGCGCTGCTGGCTCACACCTGTAATCCTAGCTATTCAGGAGGCTGAAATCCAAGGATCATGGTTCAAAGCCAGCCCAGGCAGGAAAGTCTGTGAGACTCTTATCTCCAATAAACCACTCAGAAAACCAAAAGTGGCACTGTGGCTCAAGTGGTGGAGTGTCAGGAGCCAAAAGTTGAGTCTCTCAACATGATAGGCTTGACTATCTCACTGGAATATCTTGAGGCTATTACAGAATCCGACCTTTTCACCCCACCCTAAGTAAACACCCTGCAGCTACTAAGACCACCTTTTCACCTTGCCCTAAGCAAGCACCCTGCAGCTGCTTCAGCCAATGAAAAAGCTTCCTTATTCTAAACATATAAATACCCCTGTGTGAAAAATAAAAATTGGCAGTTTGATCAGAATCCTTGTCTTGCTGTCATTCTTTGTGTCTCTTGTCCCTTCATTCCTTCTTGCTTAGGTTCACTGCCCTCGTTGACGTCCTACAGGTCGGGACAGTGGAGAGCTAGCCTTGAGCTGAAGAGCTGAGGGACAGCACCCAGGCCCAGAGTTCAGGCCCCATGACTGACCAAAACAACTAGTGAGAGCTAGTGAGTTGTGTACTGGACAACACAGAGAATATTTTCACCATGCAAAAAATTATATTAGACATCAGTGGTCTAGATAGTTCCAAAACAGAAATAAAGCTGACTCAAAGTCATTCTGGTTTGTATTGTCGTCAACAAATATTGGCAAATTTTAAGAATATTAGTTTAAAAAGCCACCTCCTGCCCTCCTTGACCCTCTCCATATGCCACTGATGGTCCAAATAAATCTGCTCAGTGACAGAGGAAAACTTACAACCTAGAATCATACTACCATCTCAGTTTCACCACTGTTCAAATGATGTTAAAAATGAAGAGAAAGAAAAAAAAACTCATGTATTCTTCACTCTCTTTCTGTTCCAAACAGATACTGTTGGTTCTAGGAAAACCTGGAGAAGCCTAGCAAAAGAATCTACATATACCAAACTATATAATCCCTGGAAAGTTCACAAAATAAACACAGAAAGGGGACAGGACCCAAATAACAGAGAGTGGGCACAGGGCCTCACTCTATTCCCTCCATCCTTGAACTGCCCTCCAGCTGCAGCCATATCATTTTTCAGCACATGTAGACTCACAGAGGACAAAGGTGTGTCTGACCTCAGGGCTCTCGTTCCTGGTAGGGTCTACTTCCCCAAAACAGGTTTAAAATAGAACCCAACTGCTTCTGGAAGAAGGCTGGGAAATGGGGCCACTGAGAGCTGCTTAGGCCTCTATTACAGTCCATGCATTAAACATTAACATGGCTACAGTCTTTTCCTAGCAGAAATATTAAAAATGCATATAATGTTTCTAATTTCAATTCCCATTATGGTCTATAATGTTTTTAGAGGGCTCTGAATTTTTTATTTCTCATTCAGCCATCCTCTCCTGGACCCTGCTGGCTCTACCTACTATGAATGCCTCTCCTCTCTACTCATACCACATACTCCTCATTCCCCATTTTTCCACTCAATGGCCAATAAGGGCCAGGACTTCTGCTCTCCTCTCCATACACAGCAGCATTTCCTGCTAGATTAAGCTCCATCTTCCTAAAACAGAATCCTTTCCTCAAATCACTTCTGTGAAAGCTTCGCAGCTAAGATCAAATACTAGAAAATGAAAGCAGACAATAAAAAGTACACTCTGCTCTCTGAAGTAGAAAGTTGGTTTTTGTAGAAAGTAGGTTTTTCCGGGTAGGGGACCTTCAGTATATCCAAAAGGTAATTGTTCATGCTCCCAAAGTATATTTATGTCTAAAGGCTTTCCTGATATTATATGGGAATCTTCTAGAGCTATCTAGCCCTCTCTCTTTACTCAGGACCTTGGCTGTTCTTTCTCTCTGCAATGTTCTTTCAATTCCTCCGGGCCTGGTTAAGGACAGGGTCTCACAGGAGAGTGTCTGTGTCAATTTTGCTCATTGCTGTATTCCCTGTTCCAGCAGAAATCAACAATATCTAGTAGGGGAAGAAAGCAATTACTGAGTGATTAAGCTTCTTTTTGAGAACCAGGGAAGTATGTCCCTGTATTGATACAACTTTAGCCACAAATACAGATGGCCAATGCATGAGTTTTACTAATTCAGCAAGACAATAAATAATCTGTTTTACTCTCCTTAAAACAAGACCCCAACCTTAGGTTTCTTTTTGGAAAATTGTAAAGGTAGCAATGACTAACAAAACACCCTCCGAAGTGAGATATAATGACACCTTGCTTAAAACTTAAGGAGGCAGAAAGCCAATCAACTTCTGAAAACAAGTTTTCTCAAATTCTAAAAATAGTCTTCATCTTTACTGCCAAAGATCATGTGCCCCAGCATTCTAAACCCAGAAGGCTAAACCTGTAGTTGTGCCTTATAAACAAAATATACTATAGAACTCTTCCTCTTCTTTCTGCATTTCCCTGAGTCTGATGTAGTCTGTAGTTGGAAGCAACTGTTTCTTTATTAGAATATTCTCCTGCAGTTTCCATTTCTGGAAAAAACAACAACAACGACACTCTAATTCTGCCTAAACTGTTGTTTCTGAAGCAGTTTGGACTTGAAGTCATATATGCCCTGGCCCTGTCCTCCCCCTCCCTCCCCTAACATTACTCATGCTCTCTATGCTGCCCACAAGCACTGCTTCTCTGGGTCCTAACCTGCCTTCCATTTTCTTTACACAGTCAGTCTTTGACAAATATTCAATAGAAACTATACTTTGAATTTTTATCTTATCTTAGGCTATTGATGTGTGGTATGATGTTCTCTCATAATGCTAACCAGCTCCTGAAGCTGACTATAACCTATCTTAAGTTGAGCAACTGTAATGATGAAAGAATCTGAATTCTAAAGTTTGAGTATATACAGACTTACGAGCAAGAGAACCATAGTTTGGCACATGGTCAAGCAGATGGAAATCTAGGCTAATAAAGGGGTGGTCTTTTGAGGCACGGACCTATGGAAACCACAGTGGGAATATAAAGGACTTAACAGACATGTCAATACCCAAAAGAAACTTCTAGTACAAAAGGTTATTGAAACCAACTGGTGCATCTCCTGTAGTATTCATGTGAGTTAGTCACTTTGGTCCATCAAATGAATGAACGCGGAGAAAGTCCAGCAAGGCAGAGATGAGCTCAATGTCAACATCTTCCTCTCGTACTATGCCAACAAAGATGCCAAAAAAGGATTATCTTATCTTCCTGCAAGAAACTTCTGCAGATAGCTATGGCCAGGTTTCCCCAGAGAGAAAGTTGCACACAGCTGGCAAGCAGACAACAGATATATGGCTGCTGCCTTGTAGACCCAGGAGGGATAGAAATAGGCACTTATACTAGAATAGGCTAGTGCACAAAACACTGCTGAGGAACCAGAACAAAAGGTATGGTGTCCATCTGAACCATCAAGTAACATTTCTTTGTCCAAGGAGCACATTTTACAACACATTGTATCTAACAATGGACAAAGAAATATGCTATCAAATGGATACACATGTCAGCTATCACACTTAGAGCAGTCCTTTCTGATCAAGAATTGGAAAGGTGATTAGAATATTTGGTACATAATTGAGGGGGGTGAGCACATGAAGACTGGCTTAGATTACAAGTATGTGCTCAGTTTCTCTCTCAACAGATCAACTGTGCTTTCCTTTTAAAACCATTAGTGATTGCAGAGGTAGGGACACAGCTCTAGTACATCAAAAATTATTCTTTTTAATGATTTCTCTAGAGCTTACAATGCACATGTATAAGCAGTCTACTTTCAAGTAATACTATATTGTTAACACTTGCAGGCAGATACCAAACAAAAATGCAGGTGCTCTTCAACTTACAATGGCATTATATTCTGATAAGTTCCATTGTAAATTGAAACTACTGTAAGAGAAAAATGCATTCAATACAGTATCCTACTGAACATCATGGCCTAGCAACACCATACACTGTAGACTCAACTGTCTCCTCTCATGAGGATCTATGTCCAATGAGGATCTGTGGCTTGTTGCCATCAAGAGAAAGGATCATACCATACCACTACCTGGGAAAACACCAATATTTGAAGTAGGGCAAGCATTTGGAGAAGTCAAAAAATTATAAATTGAATCATCTGAAGTCAAGTACCATCTGTGCTCCCAATTTCTCCTTCCCAACCCTTGTGACTGTTGCCATTCATTTCACTGATCTATCATTATAGTACATTGTTATTATAATTGATTTAAACAGTTAACTTTTGGTTCTATTAAAACAAGGGAAGTAGCCAGGGACTGGTGACTCACACTGGCAATCCTAGCTACGTGGGAGGATGAGGTCTAAGGATCATGTTTTGAAGCCAGCCTGGGTAGAAAAGTCCCCATGAACCTCTTAACTCCAATTATCCACTCAAAAACCAGAAGTGGCACCAGAAGTAGCTCAAGTGGTAGAGCACTATCCTTCAGCACAGAGGTTTAGGGACAGTGCCCTGGCCCTGAGTTCAAGCCCCACAACCAACAAAAAAAGGGGGAAAAAAGAGAATTAGAAATTGAGAAAGAGAAAGCAAGAGTTATTCTGATTAGGATATAATGTATGGAAGTTTGAAATAATATGATGAAACCCTTTAATACAATTAATACTAAAAAACAGAATTAGTGTGGGACAAAGGACAAAAGGTAAACCAATGCAACAGCAATACAAGTGGAGTAGGAGAAAAACAAGGGAGGGGGTAAAAATGTTCAACAAGAAATATACTCATGGGCTGGGAAGGTGGCTCAGTGGTAGAGCACTTGCCTTGCATGCATGAGGCCCTGGGTTCGATTCCTCAGCACCACATAAGCAAAAAGAAAAAAGCCGGAAGTGGCGCTGTGGCTCAAGTGGTAGAGTGCTAGCCTTGAGCTGAAGAGCTGAGGGACAGCGCCCAGACCCAGAGTTCAGGCCCCACGACCAGACTTCCCCCCGCCAAAAAAAAAGAAATATACTCATTACCTTACATAAGTAACTGTAACCTCTTTGTACATCATCTTGACAATAAAGTTAAACTTAGAATATGTATATATATATGTATATATATAGTGACAGAAAAATAAAACAGGCTCTGTTGAAGGGGTGGGTAGCAGCAGAAAGAGGGCAAATAGAAAGGATGAATAAGGATAATATGGCTGAAATACTTTATTTGCATATATGAAAACAAAGCAATAAAACCAAAAAAAAAGTAAAACTTTTTATTTTACTTTCATTTGTTCCTTCTATGACTCATATTTCTAACCTACATCATTTTCCTTCTACCCGAAGAACATTTCTTTTTTTTCTTTTTCTTTTTTTTTTTTTGCCAGTTGTGGGGTTTGAACTCAAAGCCTGGACACTGTCCCTGAGCTTCTTTTGCTCAAGGCTAGCACACTACACTACCACTAAAGCCACAATGCCACTTCTGGCTTTTTCTGTTTATGTGGTACTAAGGAATCAAACCCAAGGCTTCATACATGCTAGGCAAGCACTCTATCACTAAGCCACATTTCCAGCCCCTGGAGGACTTTGTGTGTGTGCACATGTGTGTGCGTATGTGCCCGCACATGCATGTGGGCACATGTGTGTGCGCACACACACGCATCAGTCCTGGAGCTTGAACTCAGGGCCTGGGTACTGCCTCTGAACTTTATTTTTTGCTCAAGGCTAGTGCTCTACCACTTGAGTCAAAGTGCCATTTCTGCTTTTTTCTGAGTAGTTTGTTGGAAATGAGAATCCCACGGCCTTCCTTTCCTGCCCAGGCTAGCTTTGAACCACGATCCTTAGATCTCAGCCTCCTGAGTAGCCAGGATTACAGGCATGTGCTACCAATGCCTGTCTTGGAGAACTGTTCTTTCACATTTCTTAAAGGTTAAGTTACTGGCTATGAGTTGAGTTCCCTCCTTTTTTTTTTTTTTTTTTGCCAGTCCTGTGGCTTAAACTCAGGGCCAGGGCACTGTTCCTGAGATTCTTTTGCTCAAGGCTAGCATTCTACCACTTGACACAGCTCCACTTCTGGCTTTTTCTGTTTATGCTGTACCGAGGAATTGAACCCAGGGCTTCATGCATGCCAGGCAACCACTTTACTACTAAGCCACATTCCTAGCCCCACCCATTTTTGTTTGTCTGAGAAAGTTCTTTTGGTTCTTTTTAAGGACAACTTCACTGGATTTAGATTCACAATAGGTTTTGGTTTTTTTCAACACTTAAAATGTTTACTCTCTTCTTGCTGAAGAAGATTTATTTTCCTTCCAGTACTAGGAACTGAAAAACTGAATTACACTCCAGTCCCTTACTCTCTTCTTGCTTGTATGGTTTCTGATAAGCTTTTTCTAATTCCTATCCTTATCCTTCTCTAGGTTATGATTCTTCATTTCCATATTGAAAAACTTCCTTGGCAAATACATTCCTCTAAAACATACTTTTTATATACCCCATAAAATTTCCTATTAGGCAAACCTGAATGATATGTGCCACTCCAGCCAATTAATAATTGCTTAGGTACATGACATCTTGCCATAAAAAAAATGTCTGTGAAGGGCCTCATCTGATTTTACATCATAGCACATTTTGTCAGCAAACCAGATTGTAAGTGAATATGATTGCTTATAAAATATCCAAATTAACAGACAGCTCAGTGTGTTTAGCTGGTATTTGACCCTACAGCTGACAGATTCTAAGTCCTCATGTGGCTTAGTACTTGGGACCACTTAGCTATTGGTTACTGCAGATAAATAATTCATAACTACTCATAAGACCTAAAAAAGAATGACTAAGATAAAGAGTGGAAAAATCTTCAATTCTTAGAATTCCAATTCTCTCATTTTGTTGACTTTAGGGAAAAAGAATGGTTAAAAACTAATCCAAGCTGGGCGCCGGTGGCTCACACCTGTTCCTAGCTACTCAAGAAGCTGAGATCTGAGGATCACAGTTCAAAGCCAGCCCAGGCAGGAAAGTCCATGAGACTCTTATCTCTTAATTAACCACCAGAAAAACTGGAAATGGCACTATGGCTCTAGTGATAGAACGCTAGCCTTGAGCTGAAGAGCTCAGGGACAGTGCCCAGGCCCAGTGTTCAAACCCCACAACCAACAAAAACAAAAAAACCACAAAACTAATTCCAGCCCTATAACTATTGATGTACATTCAAAACAAAAGTCTGTCTTGGGTGGTTTGGGAGGATAAAGAACCAACTAGAAAACTTTTATGGTATAGAAAACTGTGTTTATTTCTTACCCATGGAATTATGGCATTCATAAAATGTAGATGGGCTCTCTGTAAGGCATTCCTCACCCTTGCAAGAACAGGGATACAAATCTAAGTTTGTGGCCTATATGTCCTAGGGAAGGTGTCCAAAGTTCAAGTCCTGAGTGATACTAAATATACCAATCCTGAATCAAGGAATCCTGAGGGCATTAACATAGACCCTGTGGGAAATAGGTCCTACCTCTAAAAGATATAGTGGCATCTGCCTTGAGCACAGGGTCCTCAAAAGCTAACAGATCAGGCTGTAAGAACTGTTATATGGCTGCTTGTTAGTATCTATCTTACTAATAAATCCTGTCGAGCAGAATTTGGTTAGATACTGCTTGCTTTCATTCCATCTAGCAGAGAGATGGTGAGAGGAAGGGCCAACCCTCACCCACCTAGAACATCCTGGCAGTGACTATACGTACAAGAAAGAAGCTGGCTATGGCTGGTGGTGGCAGGGGAGGGGCGGGGAACGGGACTGGGAGGACAGGGATAGTCAGGGAAAACAAAGGAGGAGGCAACAATGATTGATAAGAAATGTACTCATTACCTTGCTTGTGTAATTGTAACCCCTCTGTACGGTATTTTCACAATAAAAAAAAACTTATTAATTAAAAAAAGAAAGAAAGAAGCTGGGTACTGTACATGATCAAGCAGGAAAGTTTTGCATCAGATTATGTATTATTATTATTTTCCATGACAATTAGACAGAGTTACATAAGGATCATACCAGAAAGACTAGTTATTTGAAATCACCTATATGTTAACATCCATTCTTCAAAAATGAAGTCTCTCAAGTTCCAAGACTGCTTAGAGAATGAAGGGCATTGGGAATATTTAATGCACCATGAGTTAGGTAAGATAGGAAAGAACCAATTAGGGTAAGGCACTTTCCTATGACTTAAAACTGTGGTCCACACCTGACTAAACAGGTGCCTGATGCTCTTGGTAATGGTGATGCGCACCCGCACTAACCACATGCATCACTCCAGGGCAACAGCTGTCAGGCCATCAAGCTTTTTCAGAGGCAACCAAGGAAAATTCAAATCAAGAAATGCTACCAAAACTCAAAAACACAGACTTTGAAAAACCAGAAATGAGTTACTGGCTCACTCATAGCTCTGAATAAGGATATAGCTCATTGTTGGTTTAACTCTGAATAATAAGGAAATGTGGGATTCAGTATCACAAAGTACTTACTGACACAAAGCCTGGGGTCTCACTAGTTTGCTCTTCCCCTACTCACACGCCATCTTATAGATGGCCATATAAATAAGGAAGAAGAAAGGAAATTCTTCAAGAAAGCAAAAGTACAAAGTAGAAAAGAAAAGACCCATGTCTGAAAGAGTTTACTTTTCCAATACAGACAAGTCAATTCTCTATCATAGAAGTGTGGTGCAGGAGAGAGAAGAAAAGAAAGGTGGTGGTGTAGGAGAAGCAGGAGTGAGACAAGGGCTAAACAGGACCAGAGACAAGAACAGAGATAATAACCAGGAACCAAAGAAATGCTATTTTCAAGAGTGAACAGTTCACTGGACAGCTTCATTTCGATTTTGAGCTTGGATAATAGCCATTAAAAAGCATACTTATTACATAGTTTTCAAACCTCTTCTAGAACAAATCAGTTATAATACATGCTTGAAAAACACAGTTCTTATAATGAGTTTCCAGAAAATGGCAAATGTCTGCACTCAGTAGATAGATATCTCTAGTGGGTTGTGAGGAAAAGGAGACGGGCTTCACCTGGATACCTATGTTTAAAGAAAGAACAATTTCCAGACAGAGAGGCTGATTAATCAGTGGAAGTGTTACCTGCCAATCCTGCACTTAGAAGTCCTTTAAAATCAGCTCTACTTCTTCCCTATCTAAGGGACTAGGCCCAGTGTATCTGCAGGCAGGTAATCAAGAGGTAGCCCTAGGCCTTCTTTTTTTTCTTTTTTGTTGGTCATGGGGCTTGACCTCTGGGCCTAGGTGCTGTCCCTCAGGTCTTCAACTCAAGGCTAGTGCTCTACCACTTGAGCCACAGTGCCACTTCTGGTTTTCTGGTGGTTTATTGGAGATAAGAGTCTCACAGACTTTCCTTGCCTGGGCTAGCTTTGAACTGTGATCCTCAGCTAGGATTACAGGTGTGAGCCACGGGCACCCGGCTCCCTAGGCCTTCTGAAGGTGCTCTTCAATCCAACACAATCCTTATCAACCCTTCTAATGCCATACAATGCATTCCTTCTCATTTGCTGTCACCTGAAACTAATTCTTTTCTAGATCATCTTTTATAATTTCTACTAATAAGGCCACTGTATAGACATACCTGAAATATTTCAGGGAAAATAACTCTTATCTTTTAAATTTATCCCATGAAAGACCAGAAAACAGAGTATCTAAGATTACAGATATGAGCTACTCTTATAGTCACTGAGGTTTATTTTTTGTCTTACAAGAAGCAACTGTGATTCAATCACTCTAGAAAGCAGTATGGAGGTTCCTCAAAAGACACAGAGCTTCCCTATGACCCAGCAATTGCACTTCTGGGCATTTATTCAAATGGCCACAAACTAGGCCACACTAAAGCCACCAGCACAACCAAGTTCACTGCGGCATTGTTTACCACAGCTAAAATATGGAATCAAATGCTCTTCAGTGGACAAATGGATCAAGAAACTGTGGTAATATATACAGAATGGAATTCTATGCTTCCACCAGAAAGAATGCCCCATTTGTAAGGTAATGAAAGTCATGGAAAAAAATTATACTAAGTAAGCCAGACCCAAAGAAACATAGGCTAATGGTTTCCCTCATTTGTAATAGTTACAATGTGCCTATAAATCTACAAGTAAACCCAATGGATAGTAAAAGACAATAAAATAAATACTTGGATTTGATTGATTAAATAACAGTCTAAACATTCACACAGTGAGATCAAAGGAAAATATTATTAGGAGAGGATCACAAGAGCTCAATAGCTACATGCATATGATTATATAAAACGATGCTTATTGAAATGAACTCCAAGCACTGGAAATAAGAGGTTTTTTATTGTACTGTTTGCAGTCATTTTTTTTTCTTTTTCTTCTGTTTTTCCCTCTTGTTGCTGTTTTTTTATTTCTGTACTTTTTGTATTGTATGTAAATTAATCTGATTCAGGGAGGGGAAGGAAAGCACAGAAATGGTAGGATAAAGGGTGAACTAATTCAGTACTGATACTCACTATATTGAAAATGAACTATACAACTTGGGGGGTGCTCAGAGGGGAAAAACTGGGAGGTGACACTGTTCAAAAAGAAATGTACTCATTGCCTGACATATAACTGTAACTCCTCTGTACCATTAAAAAAAGATAAAAAATAAAAATAAAAAAGAAGCAACTGTGTTTCTCAAATTATATTTAAGAGAATCACAACTGTTAGGTGCAGTGGCTCATGTCAATAATCTCAGATACTCAGGAGGTGCAGTGTAGGTGAACAGTGGTTTGAGGTCAACCTGGCCAAAAAAAAAAAAAAAACGTTTTAAACCAAAAAGGGCTGGAAGGAGTGCCTAAAATGGTAAGGCAAGCACAGGATCAGAATCCTACCAAAAAAAGAAAAAGAGTAAGAGGAGTCACAATTATGTGTCCATTAAAGAGGGATGAGGTTTATTTATATTTTGTCTGGTGGTACTGGGGTTTGGAGTATTGCTAAGCAGGTACTCTACTACTTGAGACACTCTGTCAGACTCTTTGTGCTGGTTACTTTCAAGATAGGGTCTCCCTTGATAACCAGCCTGGCATGTACTATCATCCTCTTACTTGTGCTTTCCTTTGTCACTGGGATGACAGAGGCATGTGCCACTGCACCTAGCCATTGTGCTTCCCCCTCTGGCTAGAATAACTGATGCATATGCATATCACTAAACCCAGCCTCTGATTGAGATGAAGTCCTGTGAACTTTATTGCTGGGGCTGGCCTCAAACCACAAACCTCCTGTTCTCTGCTTCCTAAGCATGTAAGATTACATATATGAGCCATTCTTGTGGCCATTGAGGCTTAAAAGGTTTTTAAAGTGTGTTTCTCAAATTACTGGAGAAGATGTAGGTAGACTAGATGCACCTGACTTCTGCCTTTCCTTGTAGATGTATTTGTATAATAGTTCTATTACATCCCAGAAAAGAGAATACAAATGAGAATTGGGATCTAGTGTTCATTTGATTCTGCCTTTGTGTTCTCTGTCCTCCCTGCAAAATGAGAGCAATTCACCTTTGAAATGAGGGGAAATTAAGCAAAGCAGTAGTTCTGAAAAATTCTGAACGCTCTGAGAAATGAGGCATATTCATTAAACAATATCTGCTGGCCAGGTGGCAGTGGCTCACTCCTGTAATCCTAGCTGCTCAGGAGGCTGAGATCTGAGGATCGTGGTTCAAAGCCAGCCCAGACAAGTAAAGTCTGTGAGACTCTTATCTCCAATAAACCACTCAGAAAACCAGAAGTGGCACCATAGCTCAAGTAGTAGAGCACTAGTCTTGAGTTGAAGAGCTGCGGGACAGCGTTCAGGCCCAGTTCAAGCCCCGTTACCAACAACAATATTTGCTGAAGCCCAAAACATGGGGCAGGAGCCTGATGAAAAGCTCTCATTGGGGGCAGACTTTCAGCATGTTTATGTACTGTCAGAACACAGGTTCTCCATGGCACATGCATTTGGGGCATACTAATCGGTTTCCACCACCCTCCCCCAATATTCTGTGTATGGAATATTTAAATAATTAAAATTAAATAATATTTAAATAATTAAAAAACAAACAAACATGAGACCCTACCTGAAAAATCCTGTAACTCTAGCTACTTAAGAGGTTAAGATTTGAAGATTCAGATTCAAAGCCAGTCCATAAGACTCTTATCGCAAATTAACCAGTAAAAAAAAAATTATTCATAAGTATTGCTATATCTCGAGTGGTAGAACTCCAGTCTTGAGCAAAAGCATCAAGCAAGGGGCAAGATCCTGAGTTCAAGTCCTAACACCAGCACCAAAACAAAAAGACCTGTTCTGAGAGAGAAATACCAGCAAAGTAAACTAGGAATGTCTCTTCATTGAAACAGCCCCTAAATAACTGAGAGCCACTTAAGCACTAGCATGGTGGAAGTTCAGCTGTGACACAAGTGGTAGAGTGATAGCCTGGGGCAAAAGCAGCTCTGGGGCAATGCCCAGGCCCTAAGTTCATGTCCCAGGAGAGGCACAAAAGAAAGACAGCCTGGGTCTTTCAGCATCAGGGCTCCAGTCCACATGCGCGCATATGAGCGCGCACGCACGCACGCACGCACGCGCACACACACACACACACACACACACACACACACACAAAATGATGCTATCAATGGAAAAAGCTTTTTGTATGCTTTCTTTAGGCTTTTAGAAACAACATATTGAAAGTTCAAACCACGAGTGCTGAAGGTTATAAAGGACTTAATCAAGGCAAAAAAGCTCCAAATAAGAACACAGTTGCGTGCTCATAAAGTTCAAATATAACAGAAAGTTTTAAGAAAATAATACATGTAAAGTGTTTTGTTTCTTTTTGTTTCCTTTTCTGAGGTCAGGGGGAGAAGGCATAGTTAGTAAGAATGCTTGTGGGTAGAGCTAGGAGCTGGTTAAATGTTAGCTCCATTCTCCTTTCCTATTTTGACCTTTGGGGGCCTGGCAAGGAACTACTGAGAGGGCTAACAAGAAGTTGGCTGGCAAACAGGAGCATGAGACCCTGGGCTGGAATCCAACAGTCTACCAGTCGCTTAGCCTGAATTAACCAGCCACAGAAGCAGCACAGGACCAAGCACAATCCTAACAGCAGCAACCATCACAGAGGCGGGCAGGATGTCTGCCTCCAGCACTGAAGATAAATCCATCACGCTGAGGATGAGCAATCCTGTGCCCTTGTTCTTGGCTCTTGCCTGTTTTGCTTCTCAGCAGAACCTTCAGATTTCAGATTTCGGTTAGGCTGGGAGAAATGAGGTTTGAAACATAAAACAGTCAATTTTCCAATTTATTGGCTACAGCATGGGGTGGAGAACATAGCTTCTTGCAGGGGATGCTTTTTCGGTTTCTGCTTGAATTGCCTGGCAGCTGTAATTTAGTCAGGATATCCTACACCCCACCCCTATAACTCACTCCCACCCAGTTTCTTGAAAGCGATTAGGAATTAGCTTACATTTTTGGGGGGAGGGGTCCAGTTGTGGGCCTGAACTCTGGGCCTGGGCACTGTCCCTCAGCTCTTCACCTCAAGGCTAGCGCTCTACCACTTGAGCCACAGTGCCACTTCCGGCTTTTTTTTCTGCTTATGTGGTGCTGAGGAATCGAACCCAGGGCCTCATGCATGCAAGGCAAGTGCTCTACTACTGAGCCACCTTCCCAGCCCTAGCTTATATTTTTTAATAAGCTATTCTCCAAAAACCAAAATTGCTTTACCATGCCATGCTTTCATCTCACCTTGGCAAAGACTCAGGTGGGGAAGAGGTGCCTACCTGTGAACTCTCATCTATTAAAGGTGAATGATTCAAAGACCACAGAGGCCAGCTCCTAAACCAGCATCAAAGCCCCAAACATGTCTGTTACATATTGCCTAAGCAATTACAGATCTGAAATTCATGCCAAGAACCTTGGGCTAAACAGTAACATTTTGAACACAGGGTCGTTCATAGCATTGCTCCTAAAAAGAAAATCTAGTGCATAACCTATGTCCATCAATAGTGAATTCCCTGAATGAACCACATGTAATACTGAATAGCAGGCCTGGCATAGGTTGGAAATGATTGTTTGGGCTGGGTACAGTGGTTAAACCCTGTGATCTTAGCTATCTGGAAGGCAGAGCTCTTGGCATATCATGGTTCATTGTCAGTCCAGGCAAAAAACTGGAGACTCCATCTCAACCAAAGGTTGTGCACAGTAGTACA
This sequence comes from Dipodomys ordii, assembly GCF_000151885.1. Lineage (NCBI taxonomy): Eukaryota > Metazoa > Chordata > Mammalia > Rodentia > Heteromyidae > Dipodomys > Dipodomys ordii. The sequence goes on from NW_012267315.1 coordinate 7,451,551, forward strand.
TACTAGTTACCCCAGCTAAGGGAAGCACCATGGCTGAGCACAGTGAAATGCCCCAGAAATACATGGAAACATAAGTAGGAAGATCAAAGCCCAGCCCTTTATTCCCAGCTTGGGAATAAAGGAAGACGTTACCCTCAAGGGTTGGAGAAGCACTAGCCAATGAGCAAAATCATCAGGTACTGAGTTTGGGCTGGGGGGGGGGGAATAGGAGAAAGAGGAAGAGGAGGAGGAGGAAGAGAAAGAAGAAGTAGGTAGTGGTGATGGAAGAGGAGGAGGAGGAGGAAGAAGAAGAGGAAGAATAAGAGGAAGAAGGAGAAGGAGAAGGAGAAGGAGAAG
>NW_012267315.1:7452239-7471444 GCF_000151885.1 Dipodomys ordii
GAGGACGAGGACGAGGACGAGGACGAGGACGAGGACGAGGATGAGGACGAGGGAGGAGGAAGGAGGGAGGAGGAGGAAGAAGAAGAAGAGGAGGAGGAGGAGCAGGAAGAAGAGGAGGAAGCAAAAGAAGAGGAGGAAGAGGAAGAGAAGGAGGAGGAGGAGGAGGAGCAGGAGGAGTAGGAGGAGGAGTTGGAGGAAGAGAAGGAGGAGAACAAGAACAACAAGAACAAGAAGAAGGGGCTGGGAAGGTGGCTCAGTGGTAGAGTGCTTGCCTTGCATGCATGAGGCCCTCAGTTCGATTCCTCAGCACCACATAAGCAGAAAAAGCAGGAAGTAGGGCTGAGGCTCAGGTGGTAGAGCGCTGGTCTACATCTGAAGAGCTGGGGGACAGCGCCCAGGCCCAGAGTTCAGGCCACACAACCAACCAAAAAAAAAAAAAAAAGAACAAGAAGAAGAACAAGAACAAGAAGAGGAGGAGACTTTACCTCAAAAATAACCATTGTAAAATGATGTAGCTCAAGTGGTAGAGTGTCTGCTTAGGGAGCATGAGGCCTTGAGTTCAATCCCAGTACCCTCACCCTCGGAAAAAAAATTATTATTTTAAGATATGCAAAAATGCCCATGATATTATATGTGGGAAAATAAGGTTATAAAACAGTAGAGTAGGATTCTATTTTGTAAATATAAATAGATATAGAGGGCATAGAAGCAATATGTAGTATAGAAAACATTATTTTGATACTTGGGACAATAAAATTAAAAGCGACTTCATTTTCTTCTTCATAAAAACTAGACTAAGTATTACCACTGATTTAAAGGTAACAGTCAGAATAAAATGCCTCTACCATGCACACATCAGGAACCATTTTGGCCAGGCTACAATTCCTCCAAAATACAACTCACTATATAGTGGTCATACTATATGAGCATTCTGTTCATCACTAGAACTATCATAGGATGACAGGATAAATTTTACCAGCTGGAGGTATGTTTGGAAGTGTATAGCAGCTTGTCTTCAAGTGATTTTCCTGGTGACTAATCAACCTTGATTGGTTAACATGAATTGGCTGACCTATATAACCAAAGAGATATGGAAGAAATGAGTGTGTAATTTCTGAGGCCAAAATCTCTGGGGTAAAACAGCTGCCATGCTCTAAGGACATTCAAGCAACCATGTAAAAATGTCCACAAGGCAAGAAACTGAAGTCACCTGCCAAAAGATTCTTGATAATAATTTCTGAGAACCCTTGCCAGAGCTATCAGGCAAAACGATTCAAATTCTTGACCCAAATTAACTGGGTTAAAAATGTTGACTGAGGAGACCAAAGGAAGATATTCTTAGGAGAGGATCACAAGGGCTCAATAGCTATATACATATGATCATATAAAATGATGCTTATCAAAATGAACTCAAAGAAATGGAAATGAGAGGTTTTTTATTGTACTGTTTGTGGTTATTTTCAGTTTTTCCTTTTCTGTCACTGTTTTTTATTTCTGTACCTTTTGTCTTATATGTAAGTTTATCTAATTTGGGGAGGGTAAGTAGAAGCACAGAAATGGTGGGACAAAGGGTGGACTAAAGTAGTCAGTGATATTCATTAGACACCATGTTGAAAATGAACTGTACAACTTGTGGGGGAGAGGTGTCAGGAGGGAAAAAACTGGGAGAAAATGAGTGAAGAGGTGACACTGTTTAAAAAGAAATGTACTGGGGTTGGGAAGGTAGCTCAGTGGTAGAGTGCTTGCCTTGCATGTATGAGGCCCTGGGTTCGATTCCTCAGCACCATATAAGCAGAAAAGGCCAGAAGAGGTGCTGTGGCTCAAGTGGTAGGGTGCTAGCCTTAAGCTGAAGAGCTGAGGGACAGTGCCCAGTCCTAGAGTTTAGGCCCCATGACCAGAAAAAAAAGAAAAGAGAAGAAAAGAAATGTACTCATTACCTCATTTATATAACTGGAAACCCTCTGTACATCAACTTTACAATAAAAATTTAAAAAACAAAACACTGACTGTGGTGTGGAAGAGTTAGGTTTGGGAGTAATTTGCTAAGTATCAATACAGATGATTTGCCTTAAAGTATGGATCAATGTGACCCACATAGAACACATTTCTCAGAAGCTGAAGGTCAGGGACTTCAGCAACATGGCTTCAGTCAGAGGTCTTTGATAGGCACTCAGGCCACCCTACCCATAGTACCCCAGGAGCACAAGCAGAAAGATTTCAGTTACCACAGTCAAGGGCTCCTCTGAGACCCCCACAGGTACAACTGACTTCAAGAACAACTGATGAACGCTAATGGGGGCAGCAGAGGAGGGGTATCAGCTCCTTCAGAGAAGACAGCATCAACCTTGTCAACAGAGGCACTCACACAATTTGGGTTCAGAGGGCCACATGCAGCCTCAAAGTGCAGGCAAACCTACAGAATGAATGACCTTCCACAAAGGAACACTTGAAATTGTGCCTACTGTCCAGAAATCCCTTTTAGGTATTTTAAGTTCATTTGGACTTTGGGGGATTTGTTCTTGAAGTCCTTTCCAAGTAAAATTATTTTTAACTTTCAATATAATGACCATATTTTCAATGACCTGAGTGAACTGTACTCCCTATGGACCTGTTACAAGCAGTTTGTAATTTAAACAGCATTTTTTCCACTCCTCATTCTCCCCTTTCTTTTAAAAAAAATCATAAATGCTGGTAATGATCTTGGTTGTCAGTTACTTTAAACACTGCAAGCAACCACTGGAGATCAAGACAGCCAGGCTTCCAAGTCAATAAAATTATTATTGCTCAGTCTTTCAATTGCAACAACAGTTCCTGTGTATACTTACATCAGCACGTCAAATAGGTAAACTGGAAAAAAATTATCAAAGTCACTCTGACATACATCTATAGAGAAATGTAGAAATTGAATAATGCAATTACTAGGAAAAATATGAACTTGAGAAATACAATGTGGTAATCAGGCTTTTTTATTGACAATATTTTTGAAAAGGTGACTCTGAAATGACTTGTATTAGAATAAAATAAACACAAAAGAGTTTTTTAAATTGTAAATTCTAAATGGAAAACTAGCTTAATGTAGGGTTTTATTTCACTTGGGATATAAGTTTTTGGATTTTTTTTGTCAGTCATGGGGCTTGAACTCTGGGTCTGGGTGCTGTCCCTCAGCTCCTTCAGCTCCAGACTAGGGCTCTACCACTTAAGCCACAGCGCCACTTCCCATTTTTCTGAGTAGTTTATTGGAGATAAGAGTCTCACAGATGGGAAGGGGAAACAGGAGGAGGAGGCAACAATGCTTGATAAGAAATGTACTCATTACCTTGCCCATGTAATTGTAACCCCTCTGTACAGTATTTTCACAATTAAAAAAAAAGAGTCTCACCAACTTTTCCTGTCCGGGCTGGCTTTGAACTGTGATCCTCAGATCTCAGCCTCCTGAGTAGCTAGGATCACAGGCGTGAGCCACCAGCGCCTGGCGATATAAGCATTTTTAAATGAAGTAAAGCTAATCAGATAAATACTGTTATTATTTAGTAGGATGCTTGGCTGTAAAATACTCTAGTCCAACCCAGCCACCAACCAAACTACCCCTGCTGCTACCCCTGCAGACTTCTATGCTTAGTTCCCTGGCAAAATTAGAAATATCCCATTCTGTTAACAGTTTTAAAGTCATTTTAAATATGAACTGCCTTTAAAGAGTTAAAGCTCTTTGAAGACAATGAGTGACAATACTACAAAGAAATTTTACTTTATTTTTCCTAATCAAATATAATTCTAAAAAGATCAAAAATCATAAATGTCAAAAAAATGTCATCACTCTAGTCTCTTCCCTTTATGTTATATAAGAGCAGGAAGCTGGTAATGATTACATCCCTCCCATCCATTCCCTCAATGAAAGGTAAAAATCAGAACAGTTATAAAAGAAAAGATGATTCATGGAAATATCCTGCCATGTGCTTTGATCTGCTGTATTTCTCATACAAGAAAAGGTTAAACATTTTATTAACTGTAAGTTGTTAGATGAATACAAAATAGAAGAAAAAAAACCTTTATTGATCAACTGATTTTAAATGGTTGAAGACATCTAAGAAAACCTTGGAACTTCAGCTTAGGACTTGAATATCCAGACCAAGCAAATAGCCAAGCTATCAGTTAACATTCATAGATAGCAATAAGACCATAGAAACCAGATGGCACTCCTCCATCAGTAAGTTACTCCCTCTGTACAAGTGACATCTGGTCAGTTAACTCTTTAAGGAATTCATTAACTTCATAAACAGAGTGCTCCTTATTCTTGGAAGGACATGTGATAGAAAGAATGAGGTAAAACCCAGTTGGATGACAGAGTATTCTCACTTTTCAAGTCAGAAGCAAGATACTTTTAAATCTAAGAAGTCTAGTCTAGGCTACTATAACAAGCCTTTTGTACCCACTCATGATGGTACAGACCCAAATTAGTTCATATATCAATTAACTACAAGAAAAATTTTGGACTCTAGAGGATTCTGCATAATCACTTCCAATTATGATAGTGAACTTAGCAACTATCTGCTTTAGGGGTTAATCAATGAAGTGCCCCCTCATTCATCCAGATTTTCAAAATAGGAGAGAAAATTATTCAATCATTATAGAACACTGAGATATACTGCAACTATATATGAAAATAGTATTTTAAAAGCCAATATGAAGCTATTGAGCAATAGGGGGTTGTTTGGAGGGGAACAAGAAATGGGCTCTGTTAGAGAGTGAATACTAATGAGATATGGTTGGGCCACCAAGAATGAAAGAGAATGAATACTCATGAAATAGATACCTGACATGTATAAAAACAGAATAATGAAACCTATTCAAATTGTATTAGGGAGAGGGGCTGGGAAGGTGGCTCAGTGGTAGAGCACTTGCCTTGCATGCATGAGGCCCTGAGTTTGATTCCCCAGCACCACGTAAGCAAAAAGAAAAATGCCGGAAGTGGTGCTGTCGCAGCGCCCAGGCCCAGCGTTCAGGCCCCACGACTGGACCAAAAACAAAAAACAAAAAAACAAAAAAAAAAAAGAAGCAAAGGTATTAGGGAGAGGAGAAGAAGAGACAGAGGTATGAGTGAGGGAGACTGACTGGAATCTACGGTATACATGTGTGGAAATGTCATAATGAAGGCTTCTTTTATATAACTAATCTAAAATATATATATAGCTATTCTTATATATATATATATATATATACATATATATATAACTAATCTAAAAAATTAGGGGCTGGGAAGGCGGCTCAGTGGTAGAGCACTTGCCTTGCAAGCATGAGGCCCTGGGTTCCATTCCTCAGCACCACATAAGCAAAAAGAAAAAAAGCCAGAAGCGGCGCTGTGGCTCAAGTAGTAGAGCACTAGCCTTGAGCTGAAGAGCTGAGGGACAGTGTCTAGGCCCAGAGTTCAGGCTCAACGACCAGACCCCCCCCAAAAAAATTAAGTAGTATAGAAGAGTACAGACCACTTAAAATAATCCCTTCAACCTTAGTGACTTTTTCTGAACCTAAATTTCTTCAAAATGCTGAGTTGTAATATTATTTTGCAAACACTGTAAAATAGTCATTTGAGAAGTATATTTTGATGCTTTTAAATATTAAGCCCCTTTTTTCTCAAGGCTAGTGTTTTGTCACTTGAACCACAACTCTAGGTCTGGTTTTTTGATGGTTAATTGGGAGATAAGAATCTCAAGGACTTTCCTGCCAAAGCTGGCTTCAAATCACAATCCTCAAATTTCAGTCCCCTGAATAGCCAGGATTTACAGGCCTGAGCCACCAGCACCCAGTACAATAAATCTTTTCATGTTAGTATGCATAAGCTTTATTATAAATACCCAAATTCAGAGAACCTTAACTAGACATTTAAACTCACAGCATCACTTAGCTATGGCATAGAACAAGATCATACTAACAGCAAAATCCATAAATGGCTCATAAGCTTTCTCTAAATAGGTGGGAAGTCTTTCTAATTTTGCTTACTTAAAAAAAAAACGGTAACTTGACTTTTGCCTCGTTAGCGGCATCTTTTAAGGTGGCTAGACATGTGGATGGCTGTTGAAGTTTCTATGGTTTGTAAGTGGAAAGATTTCTGCATCCTGACTCGAACGTCCCAAGTTCATGACTCTTTTCCTCAAACATCTTCCTCTACCAGCCTCACTGTTTCACTCCTGGACCAGATCTATGAGGTTCAAGAGGCTGTTCTTCTCTACAATTCTTTTTACCAAAAACAAAAATGTAGATCTAATGTCCTACAAGTCATCAGAAATTACATAAATATGGTCATGCCAAAATATTCCTTTTAAAACATCTGTTCTAACAACAACCAATTAAAGTGATGACAGAGTCTATGAAAAGCGAAACAGATGACCATGCTGGTGCTGTTTCTAATGCCTTATGCAATAAATCGCACAGGAATAAGTTATCCAGCCTGTTCTGGCTTCAGCCTCTAGGTTATGAAGTCAATGCTTTAAAAAGTAGCATAACTCAGAGTGCAACTGGCCAAAAACATTAAGCTGTTCTGCATTGATGGAGACAGAATAAAAGCCTTGAGAAAAAATGAAAAGGAGACCCTTTGCTGAGGAGTTCCATTTGTCCAGTACAGAGATCAATTAAAACCTCTGAATGACCCTAGATCCTTTAAAACTGCAATGTTTCAAACGTTGTTCAATTGATATGTTTTCAATTAAATGAGCTGTTAAAGTGGAGAACAAAATTGAAACTGTAATGAGACCAAGGTCTCAGATAAATAAATAAATACTAGAGATTGAGAGGGGAGCCTTCACCAAGACTGAAAATGTCATGAGAAGCAGCAGCCTCTCCTATCCCTTCTCTTTGTTCTACTGGTCAACAGAAGCCCACACACTATGCAGGTTTAAGGGCATTTACACAGTACAGACTTGTCTCAAGGGATGTGGAGGAAGGAATAACAAGGCATGTCTCAAATACCATTCCATAAGGTTGTCACCACAACTACATGACTAGCACACCGGAGAATCTGCAAAGTTAAACTATACAACAAGCACTAAATGATGTGATATAATTAATTATGAACGCTGATGATGGTGATGATGATGATGATGACTTCATGTACAGAAGTCTTAGGTTTCACTACACTGGCTTTTTTGTTCTTCTGCTTAGTTAATTCTCAGTAACGTTCTCATGAATCAAGGATTTAAACAATAAGATTTGCCAGGAGGAATTAGCTATATCATGACTATGTTCTCATGCCAGTGACACAAAGTCTCGTTATCTCATAAAGACTTTTTTAGAACTCTAATGGAAAACAAGTATTTTTTAACTGCCTGTCCTGTGTACTGTGATGGGTGCTGTCAGGATGTTTAAGGTCTGGTTCCTGTCTAAAAGAGTTCATAATTAATTGCAGAACAGGAATGAGCACTTGAAAAGTCAAATGGAAATAACTTAAATTTCACACGTGGTAACCAATGGCTATACACATTAGCAGTATACAAAGACAGCTCTGGCTGGCACTCACATCCTGAAGTGAACATGTATCCATTCTAGCATGGAAAGAGCAGAAAGAAAGTGCACAAATTTGCAGCCAAGTAGGTAACAAAGTGAAAGGATGGGTTTGGGACAAGAACATGTGCATGTATGAGCCAATTTCACAGAGAAGCAGTGGGAGACAGCTCTAGACACACAGCCCTGTATAATCTTCACCTTAAAAAGGGGAGCCAGCAAAGATTGCAGAAGAGCCTGTTGTGATTAAAGTAGTCAAGACATAGCAAACAAGCCATGATATACAAGGTAAAGAAGACTCATTAGGAGCAATTAGAGTAAGTTCTATCTGACATAAAAGGACCTCAAGTTCAGTGATTACACAAAAAGAGAAAATAGCTGGCACTGGTGGCGCAGGCCTGTAATCCTAGCTACTTAGGAGGCTGAGATCTGAGGATCATGGTCCAAAGCCAACAGGGGCAGGAAAGTCCATGAGACTCTTATCTCCAATTAACCACCAGAACACCAGAAGCGGCCCTATGGCTCAAGTGGTAGAGAGCTAGCCTTCAGTTGAAGAGCTCAGGGACAGCACCCAGCTCCATAACCCCCCCCCAAAAAAGACAGAAAATATAAGTCATATTGATCTGACCTGTGGAGGTACCCAGCATTTCATTAGGAGGTAAGGAAAGCACTAAAAGAAGGCTCAGCAGAGCAAGTGCTCTATCAATGTTTACCAATAAAGTTGTTTTCATTATTATCAAGATGTGGAAAAATAGCCTTGGTACAGTAAGAAACAAGAGACCAAGAAGAGGGACAAGTCCCAGCATCTTGAGCCAGTGGCTATCTGGAACATGATGGGAAAGAGAAACTCAGCCAAGGAAGTGCTAAGAATGACAGGCTTTCAGGCAGAGATAACTGGCCTCCAGCTTGATGCAGGCCTAGAGGGCCATGTCAGAGATAGTTGCTAGTGTGAGGGAACTGGTAAGATCCTGAAAGAGAAAGCATAAGGTAGACCCTTGACCAGCAGAGATGAACCTGTTCACAAATGTCTGACTCCATCCAGAGATATAGCTTCCACATTATGACCCCCTTTCCCATGCACCCCTGTAAATAAATGACTCTGAGCCCTCTGGCACCTGGAGTCTCCATGTCAGACAGCAACTCCTGTTGTTATATTGGTGTCCAATTATAATTATGTCTACAGAGGATCCCCTGCTAATGAAACCTGAAAACAAGTGCTTTAGGGAGTTCCTTCCCAGACACACAAGTGCGAAACTCACCTCACAGATGCCTGCTAGCCAGAGCAAAGGAAAACAAGTACCTGAAAACACAGAGGCCACAGCTGCAGAAATGTTCAATTCAATAGTGTTAAAGCTGAAACAATAACCTTCCAATGACCTTGTATTCAGCCTTAAGAAGCTGAGAAGCAGAACCATTTGGAAAAGGGCAAGTAAAGCTGTTTGACTTTCCTCATGAGATAAGAGTGGAGCAGCTCAGAGAAGACTGTAGCCTAGATGAAAGGAGCTCAGCTCACCTCTTTCAGCAAAGCACCGTGGCTCCTGATGCACAGCCCAGAGAGGCAGCCTCTATCCTCTGACCTCTGATGACAGTGGATATCCTGAGCCTTCTGCTGGGCTATGCCTATGTATAGGAGAGCTGACATAATGGCAGTGGAGGACAAACAGTGCCCACTGACCTATAGCTCAGCTCTCCCCACCCCTCACTGGCAGAGGTAAACTGCAGAACTTTGCTGCCACTCTTCTGGGTCAAACTTTCCCTCCAAAATCCTCACAGAAATCACAATTTCTTGCTGTTTTCTAGAACTGCCAGGAAATGGTGTAATATTTATTGTCTGTATGCTTGACCTACTGGCATCCCATAAACAAATTCAAGAACATTCAATATTCAGAACACCTTGCCAAACTATATCCTATAATCAGGTAGCACTCAGCCTTCATTTCTACAGCAATGTCCCAGAAAGTGTTAAGCTTCAGAACATAATTCAAATATAGATAATAAAAACTGGTACTACAGACATCTGGTATCTTAAAAATATAAACACATGGACAAACATATGTTGTTCTGTTCAAAAGTTGTTACAAGACCCAAACACAGACATTTATAACACCTTCAGGAAGTCATGCCAAAAGCAATGTTTCCTGCTTTCTTATGAAAAGAGAATTAGCAACCACAGACTAAATTTAAATTTATTAACTAAACGTGTGTGCAGATGCATCTTTGTACCTATAAGCATGTCCTATCTGGGATATACAACCCATTGTTTACCTTCTGTGTACCTGATGAGGCCCTTCTGCAGATCAATGATATGCCAGGTGCTGAAGATGTGTCTGTAAAAAGACAGCCTGAGGCAGAAGCCCTGGGACAGAAGATAGATGCTGGGATCAGAGGGCACCAGACCCCCAGGGGGAAGTACTCAAGGTCTCTGGGAAACCTGGTAGGAGTTAGGCCCCTAGTTCAGAAAGAAATGACAAGTGATTGGACTTATTAGAACAGAAGACTGTATTCAGTTTAGGTAGAGTTGACACAATCCATGTCACAATCACTAAGGATTACCTGAATGTGGCAGAGCAAAGAAACAATGCTCTCACTGGGGCAACAAACAAATAAAATGCCTACTGTGTGCCAGGTAGGCTCTCACCATCATGTGCCATATCTGTCACAACTGAACTGGTAAGAAGATAATTGTTGGCAGAGCAGCCACATTCAGTTCCTTTCTGCTTGACCCCATCAGCGAGCTTTCAGCTCCAGAGCGGTGAGCAAGAACCCTGTGACAGCAGCAGTCTCTTCTCCAGGAGGAACCAAGCCATCTTTGAACTCTATAGTCCTTTCTGCATCTTGGAACACCTGCTGGTGATGAAAAGCAGGCCCTGGTTTGATGGGTACCAGCTGCTGAGAGAAAAACACCCAAGGTAATCGTGACTGCAAAATTGCTGCTTTAATGAAAAGCAACACCATCTGAGGGGCTAGGTGCACTTCCAGGAAACAAGAGGTCTGCTTTGCTTTTTAAAGCAAACTACACCGATCCCTTTGGCATCACCCCAGCCCTCCTTCATTTCCACATCCACTTAGAATTCTCTCATGCCTGCTAGAAGTTGGGGATCTTAAGCAGTCACAAGTGCCTCACACTGACAAGTTTGAAGGAATCCATTTGCTGGCTGTTGCTTTAGCCTCCCAGGGCTGCTTAAAGAAACATCAGTGTCTTTCCTCCTTGCCCCTCCCATCATCTGTACTTGGAAATTCAGCACAAATCTGTTTCCTTCAACTCTGCCTTTCATTTATAGGGGCTGAAACTAATGTGCTTTTTGGCTCATGCAATGAAAAAAATCCTTTTATTAAAACACACATAAATTTGAATCAAACAAAACTATTTCCCATGTTCCTTTAAAAGAAACCTAAGTAGACAAAGTGCTATCACTAAAGTACATCAAACTGTTAAAGGATGGCAAAAAGTAGGAAGAAAATTATACCAGGAAAATGATAAAGCAAAAATTAAAATCCCGGGTCCAAGGGAAGAGAATTTCAAATAATTTTGGTGGCCTGGTTTAACAAAATATAGAATGTCCAGTTAAATGTGAAGTTCAAATATTACAAAGCATATACACTAATAAATTATTCCTTTTTGAGCTAGGGCTCTGGCTTAATGATAGAGCACTTGCCTAGCACGTGAGAAGTCATGGGTTTAATCCTTAGAACTGAAAAAAAAATAGTCCTTATTGATCTAAAAATCAAATTTATCTGGGTATCCTGCAACCCTGCAAATAATATACTTCTCCAGAAGACAGGGCTTAATCCTCCCAACCCTTTGAAGGTGAGCTGTGTTTAGTGACTCATGGTCAAAAACAGACTAGAAAAAGGAAACAACATAACTTTTCAGGAGAGACCTGGCCAACACTATATTAACCACCTGATGAAGCTTATCATCTTCAGCGATGCCACAGGAATAAAATGACAGAGCTCTCACCTTTGTGGTCCTCTTCTCCAAGGCCCAGAATCCCACTCTAATTATAGAAAAGGCTCAGACATTATAGAGAGTATCTGGACAGTACTCTTAAAGACTGTATAAGTCTTAAAACAGCAAGGACAAGCTGAGAAACTGACACAGAGAATGAGATGTAATGTGGAGCCCCAGAAAGGATCCTGAAATGGGAGTGCCTGAGTCAAAAAACTTATAAAATCCTGTTTAATTAATAGCCAATTACCCAAGGTTCATGTTTGAATTAATGTTTTTATGGAAGTGTAAGATGCTAACAGTGAGGAAAGCTGAATGAAGGGCATATGAGCATAAGTTAGAACTACTGCAAAATAAAAACTGCTTTTATTTTGTGCCCATACTGGGGCCTGAACTCAGGGCCTGGCATAGTCCCTTAGCTCTTCTGCTTGAATCTGGAGCTCTACAACTGGAGCCACTCCTCTTCTTCTGGCTTTCTTGCCAGTTAATTGGAAATAAAAGTTTCATCGGCTTTCCTGCCTGGGCTGGCTTCAAAAAATAATTCTCAGATCTCAGCCTCCTGAATAGCTAGTATTACACATGTGAGCCACCAGTGCCCATCAATAAAAGCTCTTTTTTAAAAAGAAATTCAATACATAAAATATTTTTTTTATTTTTAAACATTCAAGGAATAAAGTACATGATAAGACAGGCAAATATGCTTCTTGTAGACTGTGGGTAGCTGTCTGCCTATACTAATAATTTGATGAATGATGTTTTATAAATATCCAAATGGCCATATGCAGAAAAAAGTTCCCCACCAAGGCATAGTCCCTGGCCCATGACACTACTGGGAGGTAGAGGAACCTTTACAAGGTAGGGCCTCACTACCATGACATGAGCAGAACCTCTGCCATGTGCTCCATCATAACACATTGTGCCACCACAGGCCCAAAGCAATAGAACCAAGCAACAGACAGAAACGTCTGAAGCCACAAGCCCAAATAAACTTCCTTGTAAGTTATTTATCTCAGAGTTTTTGTCAGAGTGACAGAAAAATGACTAACAAGCATACAGGGCCTCCACTGGAATACCCACCAGTGACAGGAGCACACACTGGGCACCACTGCCAAGATCCTCTGGCCCCAGCGCCTCATAGTGATGCCATACCCTACTGGTAAAAGAGGTGGGACATGACCCCAATAGCATACATTCACTTATCCAGAAATTATACAATATACTTATAAACTAAAAACTAGACTATAAATAATGCATATGCACTTATAAACTATAAACTTCTGAGGTGTCTATCCTTAATGACACTATCGTCATTTTTAATGAAATACATATGAATAAGTGGTAATATTATTTTTCATACTCCAATGGCTGGCTTACTAAGTCTCTACCTATCCATTCTGTGTCCTGGATTTCCCTTAAGGAAGAAGCAGGAGGAGATGAGATTTTAAGCAAGAGGACACTAACCCACTCCATGTGCCCAGGCAGAGTTAGGCTTGCAGGGTTAAACAGACCCTATCCATAGACCCTGGCTCACATACCTGCCTACCATCTAATGCTCTCCATTCCTCCCAAGAGCTCTGGATTTAAAGTATGAGCTGAATATGTCCTGCTAAAAGCCCTTTCAGAGATTGCAAAATCATGAAGCTGAAATATTAATTGCTTAATCTGATATATACAACTGCACCAAGAGCCCAACCAAATCAACCACCTCGGCCACAGCCATACAGACCTGCAAGTATATTCAGGGTTATGCCAGGGCAACAGCTTCTACAAAGGCCCCCAATCCTCTTGCCTCCTTGGATCCACACATATATGTAGTTCTGATGCCACTACTCATAGAAGCCTTACAATAAGTGGTCCTTGCTGATATCCTACCTGTCTATGCCCTCATAAGACACCTTGAACCAGAGCTGCCCCTCAAGATGCTCCTGGACTTCTCTTGCTCAGAAATAATATGGGATAATACATATTGTTATTTTTTAGCCACTAAGTTTTTAGTATTTTGTCACTCAGCAACGAATGAGACTTTACTTGCAACTGCAATATCTTAGTACAGCTTGTCCCTTACCTTCTTACCAACACATTTACTTCCTTTCCCTCTTCCTGTTTCTCTTTCTGTGTCTCCTCTTCTCTTCTCCACTTATGTATATGTCTTCATATGCACATGCATGTGCGTGCGCACGCGCATGCGCGCGCACACACACACACGTATTACCTTATCCATGGTTCTATGATCCTTAGTTTCAGTTAGCCATGATCTACCACAGTCCAAAAATATTAAATGGAAAAGTCCACAAACAATTCATAGGTTTTAAATTGTGCATTGTTCTAAAGTAGTGTGATAAAATCTTATGCTACTGGGGACATAATTATCCTTTTGACCAGTACATCCACATTGTACTACATAAAATAAAATATAGAGCATAAACTGTACAGGGTTTAGTGGTATCCCTGGTTTCAAACATTAAATGGGAATCTTAGAACATATTCCCATGGATAATGGGAGGCTATGGTGTGCACACACACGTGCTACTTAAAATGGGCTCAAAATACCTGTTCCTTTCTCCTGGTAACAACTTGTGTGGGCCTTGATTTTTGTACCTTCCATATCAAGCACGTGGCATTAACTTAGTAGATGCTCAAAGATGCTAAATCATTAAATAGACACAGGGAACGATGGATGGAGAAAGGAATGAGAAGACAGAAAAGGGATGACAGAGTGGCAGGCCAAGGGACCGGTACCAGATCTGGACTCCTAGGCTCAAAAGGTCAGGGCATTATCAGCTCTTCTAAGGTTTGTGGGCTTGTAACAGCCTTGGCAAGAGCAAGAGGACAGCTTCCACAAATCTTATATTAAATACAAACATCAGTCTTCAGCAAATCACAAGGAAGGTCAGGCATGGTGGAATATGCCTCCAATCTCAGTCTAGGGAAGTAAAGCTAGAAGGATCAAGTCCAAGGCCAGCCCAGAGAAAAACACAAGACCTTATCTGAAAACAACAAGCTAAAATCTAAAGGACTTGGGGGTAGGGGAGGGGGCAGCCCAAGTGGTAAGAACACCTGCCTAGCAAGCACAAGGCCCTGAATTCAATCCTCAGTAACTAATTACAAAAGAAAAAAAGAAAAAAGTCACAAGGATCCATTTTCCAAGTCTCCCTTTCCACAAGCTTTCTTTTCCTGCACTGCCTTACTAAGGTCATGGGTCCCACATCAAGCTTTCCTATATACAAGATGCTATGAGTAACACCAGGGAGCTGAGCCTGAGCAGTGGGAAAGCAGCAGAACAAGGGGCACTAAATGACAGCTTCCTGTTATCAAAACATACGAGAAGAATCTACCAACTAGAATAGTTGTTCAGCCAAATACTAGGGGCTCACACCTGTCATCCTAGCTGCTCAGGAGACTGAGATCTAAGGATCATGGTTCAAAGCCAGCCCCAGGAAGAAAGTCCACGAGAATCTATTAACCACCAGAAAGCCAGAAATGGTGTTGTGGCTCCACGTGGTAGAACACTAGCCTTGAGCAAAAGGAGCTCTGGGACAGCGTCCAGGCCCTGAGTTCAAGCCCCACAAGTGACCAAAAAAACAAAGAAACAAAAAAGAATACTTGTTCATACTAAAAGGTAGAGGTGGCTGTGAGGTTATTTGCTTCTTCTACAAGTTAAATAGTAACTCACAATAAACACTTTAAGTGGAAAAAGAGTAAAAAGAACAAACACACATAATGAGCTTTGCTCACAGAAGTAATTCTGTACTAAAAGTTTTCTAAAAAAAAACAATTTGATTCACCCATATACCAGTGGCTCACACGTAATCCTAGCTACACAGAAGGCTGAGACCAGAAGGATTTCATTTCAAAGCCAAGTGGAGCGAGTGGAAGTCTTTGAGATTTCATCTCCAGTTAACCTGAAAAAAAAAGCCAGACTAAAATAGCTGAAGTACCAGTCATAACCAAGAAAGCTTGGTGAGAGCATGAGGCCTTGGCTCAAGCCTTGGTACCAGCACAAAGTCATTCACTTGGGCAAGACTACAGATCAATGTACTTAGTTATCTAGTCTATGTACTTAGTTATCTAGTCTATGGATATTTTCTAAACTTTCCTCCCAAACTGAATCCAAATTGTATCATGAAAACTTCTTCACAACTGAAATATTTTCAGAGGAGACACCGTATATCAAGAGGATAATGATGCCCTTCTGACCTGAGTAAGAAACCAAAGGGACAGGGAACTGAGAAAACAGACCACCTGGCATAGCAGGAGATCCCTCCCCGGGAAGTTGGAACCTCACTCCCCAAACATAATGACAGCAATAAAAATAAATGTAAGATAGGAGCCAGAAAAAGAAAGTTAATTTACCAGTAACTTCACCTCCCTGAGCCACAATTGAGCTATCTGTAGCAGCTGTATCCATTCACCAATAGGACAAAGTCAGAATGGACCAGATGGCTTTTTTTATATCTATTAAATGCAAGTGTACCAAGGCGGTGAGGGGCAGGATTGACTTCTCTCCTTATCTACTTTGAAATGTTAGAATACATTCCATATATCTGGTACACAACATTCTACACTATGGATGAGACATATTTGTCCAACCTTCCCTTAATTGATTAGGATCTCAAATTTCAGATTGTTACAAGGATATGCAGTATACCATCCTTGTACTAATCTTATGTGCACATATGTTAGTATTCCCGGGAGGTGTATAGACATGAAATTACTCAGTCAAGAAATACTTGATTCTAATATTGGTCAACACTGCTGCCTGTCTTCCAAGAAGAAAACTGACTTTACCAGCTTTTTGTATCCAATTGTCAATAATTTATCAAAGTACCCATTCCCTTGCACTATCTTCAGTAATCTTGATAATATTACCAATTTTTCATTTTTGCCAATGTGAACAAACATGACAATTAGGTCTTATAATCTACATGTTCTGAATCTTTTTTCCCCCTTGTGCTGGTACTGGGGCTTGAACTCAGGGCCTGAGCACTGTCCCTTAGCTTTGCTTTTCACTCAAGGATGGCCCTCTCCTACTTCATCTACAGCTCCACTACCAGATTTTTGCTGGTAAACTGGAGATAAAAGTCTCACAGATTTTCCTTCTCAAGCTGGCTTTGAATCCCAATCCTGAGAACTCAGCATTCTGTGTAGCTGGATTACAGGCATGAGCCAGCTGTGAACACATCTTCTCAAATCTTAATATCTACTTGTATTTCCTCAAAGAATTACTTGTTAATGCTTTTTCCAGTTTCCAATGACTTTTCTGCTATAGATTTGTATTTATTCTTTGCAGAATCTAAATATCAGTACTTTGTTTAAAAAGCTGTTCATATACGTAAATGTAGCGTATTTAAACATTGCAAGACTCAATGTAGTAAAAGGTCAATCTCTACAAATTGAGTACACAGGTTTAATGCCATTCTTAACAATATCTCAGCATACTTTTTTGATGATACCGACAAGCTGTTTCTAAAAATGTATACCAAAAGACATCTACAGAAGCTTAAACAAATCTAAAAAAGAGAGGAAGTTGGAGGAATAACTAGACTTAATATGAATAGAATATTACAATTATTATATAGCTACAGTGTACTGCCAATATTGTAGCAGTGTACAATAGTTGTACTAATAGTGATACTACTATTGCATTAATATACAGCTGATATATATTACTATGGTTATATATAGCTTACTACATGGTGCAGTAACTAAGGTAGTGTGATAATAGTGGAGGGATAGGCAGAGAGCTCAATGAAACAAATCAGAGAACTCAGGAACATAGCACAAATAAGACCAACTTTCGATAAAAGTTTTTAACTGGATGCATGAGGGCGGGGTGCCTGTAAGTCCTAACTACTCAGGAGCCTGAGATCTCGAGGATCACGGCCCAAAGCTAGTTAAGATAGAAATGTTTGTGAGACTCCATCTCCAAAATAACAAGTACAAAGCTTGCTGGAAGTATGGTTTAAGTGGCAGACTGGGAGCCAGGAGCAAACAACCTGAGCAAACACGAGGCCCAAATTCAAACCCTAGCACCACCAAAAAAAAAAATCCAAGCCTCCTTCATTTTTAGATGTTTCTTCCCTTATTTCAGCAGAAAAAAAATAGAAGTGATAAAATATTTATTTACTGCCACACTGCCTATTTATGTCAGGAAAAAAATTAATATGAGCTAAATGCCTGTCAAAAAAGGAATGATTCACTTGGGAGACTCAAACACACTCCCCCTGCTATGTGTCCTTCCTACACTTTTCTTCACCTAGATCATGGGTGCTGATAGCCCTCCCACCAACAAGGACTTCCTACAAATGTGAATTTCCATGATGGCTGGTAATCACTGACACAGGATGATGGTACATCGCAGCTTGTTATATTTTCCTCTCTCCTGTGCATTGAGTATTTCTGAAAAACTGCAGTCATTAAAACATACTCACCCTTGTGATAAAAATACATTATTATTCTCACTAGCAAGGAAACTAATTCAAGCCTAGAAAACAATAGGTATCAGGCATCAATGGGTAGAGTGGGTTGTTAATGGATTAACTCATTAGTCTACTATAATTACATAAATTCCATAGCAATCGAAGCTATCTGTCTCTATAGTAATTGAAAAGAATTCCTGTTCTAGTGTGAAAACCAGGATACTGAACTGGAAACATTCCCACTGGACTCTCATTTCCTAGACTGTATTACAGACTCAAAAATTTTGGACCCCTGTTTTTTATAGGTTTATTGTAAAGATACTGTACAGAGTGGTTATAGTTACATGAGTAGGGTAATGAGTACATTTCCTATTGAGCATTGTTAACCCCTCCTTTGTTTTTCCCCTATCATTCCTTCCCTCCCCACCTTCCCAACTCCTCCTCCCCACTCAAGTTGTAAAGTTCATTTCAACATAGTGTCTTGTATATCTCATTGTTACAATGGGTCAACCTGAATCCTTGTTTCAGCATTTTGTTATTTAGGGCAAGCAGAAAAGGTCAAAAGATGATGCTAAAGTGAAATGAACCCCAAGATAGGGATACAAGAGCTTTTATTGCGGCTGGCAAGGTGGCTCAGTGGTAGAGTGCTTGCCTTGCATGCATGAGGCCCTGGGTTCGATTCCTCAGCACCACATAAGCAAAAAGAAAAAAGCTTGGAAGTGGCTCAAGTGGTAGAGCGCTAGCCTTAAGCTGAAGAGCTGAGGGACAGCGCCCAGGCCCAGAGTTCAGGCCCCACGACTGGACCCAAAAAAAAAAGGAGCTTTTATCTTTGTTGCTGTTGTTTCTAATGTACTATGTGATTTTTTTGTTTCATTTGTATGTTCTTCCCCCATGGTATAACCCCTGTTGTCACTGTATTTGATTCCGGTGCCCTTCATCTTGTATATACATTTTTCTAATTTGGGGAGAAGAAGGGAAATAACAAAATGGGCCCTTGTTTTGTCATTATTGAAGTTAAAATGAAATAGAATGTTATAACAAAGACAAACTCTTCAAAATAACTTGATATTTTAAATTGTATATTAAAATTAAATTTAGAAGAATAATCCACATTGTTTTTCCAACTCAGGATTATTTTTTACAAAAATAATGTTATCTCTCCAACAGAACACCATTAATATTAAATAATGCTTAAAACAGAAGATTCTTTTACACACTATAAGAAACTTACTTGTATGTATATAAAACTCAAATCTCTCTCTCTCTCTCTCTCTCTCTCTCTCTCTCTCTCTCTCTCTCTCTCTCTCTGCCAGTCCTGGGGCTTGAACTCAGGGCCTGGGCACTGT
>NW_012267315.1:7477104-7484750 GCF_000151885.1 Dipodomys ordii
GGCCCCATGACCGGACCCAAAAAAAAAAAATTAACTAAGTTGTTATTATGATGATGTACAGAGGGGTTACCATTTTATAAGTCAGGTAGTAAGTATTAACTACTTGAAAACAATAAAGATAATAATAAAAAATAATAATAATAAACACTGTTCCCAATACAACCCTCAGCCCCCAACTAAGATGTTGTTAACCATTTTCCTCTTGTCTTCCCAGGTACATGTATCTCCCACTGTAGTCTCTATCCAGGGTCAGTGCAGGTCCTCTTCTCCAATTGCCACTCTATCCAAACCACCTACTATCCTGCTACAAGTAGGCCACAACTGAAAAGCAGATCTGACCTTCCTACCCTGCTGAACTCTAGTGACTGACTAGTGCTCAAGGGCTAAGTTTTCAGATCTGGCTGACTCTTCTCACCCAAATGTCTGTTACCTCCTCCTTCCTATATCCCATCCTGATGACCATGCCCTCCCCCCAGGCTCTCTGTATTACACTTGATCCCTTGGCCAAGACAATCTGTATTTTCTCTGTCTTAATATGATTTTCATCCCACTAAAGTAGGGGCCTCTGAGAGAAAGAAACCATGTCTTATTTCTCTTTCTGATACTCATGACATCAAATCTGGCACATGAAAAACAGTCAACAAATATTTATGAAAAGGAACTCCAAATGCAGGCGACTATCCCAATTTTTACATACATAGTTATGGGTCAAGTACAGAAGTTAGCCTCCTACTCAAAGCCAATGAAAACACTAATATATTTTAGAAGATACATATTCAAAATGCAAATGTTAAGTTATTTGCATTTGTTATTTATGAAATACTGGCCTTTGAGACCTTGGAGCTGATTGATTAGAGAAGCAGAAAAAGTGGGAATTCCTTTCCCCCACTCTCAGGACTTTACTTTGTTCTGCTGAGCTCAAGTTTAAACCAAACATAAGTGGTTCATCTCAGAAGGTCAAGGATGATGAGTCTGAAATGCAACTGGGCCCATATGGCTCATTACCATACATGTCCTCCTCTCCTGACATCTGATTTCCATCAAGGTACAGAAACTGATGCCGGCAAAGCTCCTATGAGCCCTAAGTGGAGATTTTAAAACATCCTTGGTTGCTTCTTCTCAAGAATAAAGGCCTAAAGAAAATCAGTGTCAGCTGAGAGCTAATGAAGGCAGATAAACAAAATAGCAGTCCTCTAAAACACCAGCAGTCAACACTATAGATCCAAAGGGTTCTAGAACTATAGATGCAAAGGGTCTAGAACTTGTCTGATTCTCTGACAAATAGGACACAGAATTCAGTGAGTTCTGCAATGTGTCCAGGGTCAACAGTCAGTGATCAAATTGGAATATCCAGATACTTGCGTTCTTGTTTTGGATTATTCCTCTTTCCCTGCTTTTAATTCCTCAAGGGCCTTCAAGAGCCTTTAAAAGAGGCAGGATTAAAACTGAGAAAAACTGGGAGTGAAGGATGGCATGACATGTCCCAAAAATAAATATACTTATTACCTGACTTATAAAATGGTAACCCCTCTGTACATCATCATAATAACAACTCAGTTAATTTTTTTTTTTGGGGGGGGGTTCAGTCATGGGGCCTGAACTCTGGGCCTGGGTTCTGTCCCTCAGCTCTTCAGCTCAAGGCTAGCACTCTACCACTTGCGCCACAGCGCCACTGCCGGCTTTTTTCTTTTTGCTTATGTGGTGCTGTGGAATCGAACCCAGGGCCTCAGGCATGCAAGGCAAGCGCTCTACCACTGAGCCACCTTCCCAGCCCCTTAGTTAATTTTTAAAAGAGACAGGTGTGTGCTCCTGTCCACAAGAAGCCCAGGAAGCCTTTTCCACTCCATATCAAAAGACTAACCATAGTCAAGGCTGGCATACAATCGGTAGCACAGATTGTATTTCCAAGTCCAAAATGGCACTGTTTTTTGGACAATGGACCCTTTAAGCCTCTTGAAGAACAAATGCCAAATCAAAGCCATACACAGTTCATGGCAAAGATCTGATGTGGCAATACTGCTCCTTGCCCCTATCCAGGGAACCGCATGTCTGCCTTGGTCTGTCCCATGGTGTTGAGACATGAAAGATCCTGGATGGCACCACTTCAGCTACCAAACCCTAGAATGAATGAAGAAAAATACCCTCAGAAATAATACTTCTACACTTAGAATCCGAAACTGATGACTGAAATATGTCCACTAAAATACTCCTATGTCATTTATGTTCTTAAATATATAGTGCTTCAAGTATTATGGAAAACAAACCAAAGCCTTAAATTCATGTGCGGTTGAAGTGATAGCCACTGCTGTTGGTTTTTAGGCTGAAAGCCACAAGTCTGTCCTTACTCTTAACCAGGTATCTATCATACATAACACAAAACCCACATTCCTGCCACTTCAGAAGGAACAGGATTCTCAAGGTAGTAGAAATAGCAAGGCATTTGTATGGATTCTTTGTACTCCACTATCAACAGGCCCGCCAAGAGAAATTCTCCCAGGGATGTCATTTAGCATTAAAAACAAAACCCATTATTGATCCAAGGGGGAAAAATCATTATGTTGAAGAGAGATGTCTACAGTCCCATGTTTATCTACAATTAGCAAGATTATAATAACTTAAGTGTCCTGCAACAGATAAATACTACAGATGAAGAAAATGTGGTACCTATACATGAAATATAATTTAGCAATAAAAAAGAAAGCTTATCATTTGTAACAATGTAAGTGAAACTAGAGGATGTCAGGCATAGAAAGAAATATTGTATGTTCTCATTTACATGTTGAAGACAGAAGTAGATAGAATGAATAGTAGTTGCCAGTCATTAGGAAATAAGTAGGGGAGGAAGAGTTAGCATATAGGTATACAACTGGACAGGAAGCATAGCTTCTAATATTCTATAGCTGTAATTGATAACAATTAAAAATAGAAAAGATATCCAATGTTTCCACCACAAATAAATAAATAAGTGCTTGAAGAGATGCACATTACACATTGAATATATGTATTTAAAATGCCACAATGTGCTAGGTGTAGGGACAAGCACCCAGTACTCCTGGGACATGAGAATTATGAGTTTGAGGCCATACTGGGCTATGTATGTATATTATATATCCAATTTATATATAAATATATTAACTTCATATATATAAATGCCATATTGTATTTTTAATTACTGGGTTTTCATAAACAAACTACAACCATCCACTACGGTAGGAACATGGAAATTTCACATCTAGTTACATCGCTAGGCACTGGTATCTAAATGCAACAGTTTCCTAGAAGTGGTGGAAAGATGTAATTGACCCTGTGTCTTTGCTTCTGTCACAGCTGTAGGCAGTCCAACAGTTCTGTAATCCAGAGTCATCTACAGATCTGCCCCTGCAGATGTGTGAGCTAAGAAGAGACAGGGTCCTCCTGCATTTCCATTTCCTCAGATGAAAACAATTTCAAAGAAACTCCTGGTGCCACCTATTATTACCATTCCTCTCCAAGTCCTGAATTAATTTATTTACTTATCGTTAAAGAATTCCATTTCCCATGGCTTGGTAAAGTAAACTGAGCTCTGACCTGATTCCTTCTCCTTCCCTTGATTTGCCTAATGTCATGCATGATTATTGAGCTGATTTATCACAAACCTAGCCTGGTACTAAAATAGGCTGGGAATGAATTCCTGAACGAACTTCTCGTCTCACCCGACTCTGGAGCCAAGGAAGAGATCCAAGATGAAAAATGGTTCTATGCAGGTTCCCAGCAATTCTTTCAGGCCTATTATTCTTAACCTTTAATGAGTCCTCCTCCTGTCTTATTTTATTAAATTCTATTAAGAAAGACATGAAAGAAATCTAAAAGAAAAGTTGGCTGTGCCTGCCTGGTATTTTATTCACAGTCACATCTGGAAGGTAGACCTACTTTTCTGCTTTTCTTTTTTAAATAAATCTGACTCGCTTTCCCAAAATATCAATATCTTGAAAAAAAACACACTACATACTTTTGAGGCAATTTTATTATTAACAATAATTCTGTGTGAGACACTAGCTTTGAGCAAGTCTCAGTAAAACTCCATGGTTAGTCAGTTATTGAATGAGATGACAACTGAAAGAACTACAGCCAATATTAACATTTGCTATAGCTAGGTATTTTTATATTGTTCTCTACTTTCAGTATTTTGAAATGTTAATTTTGAAAACAGTAACGAATACCACAGAGGAGTAACTTTTTACTACTTAGAGAAGGAAATGTACATATGTACATTAGTATAAACAAATAAATGCCCTATCCCCTCCTTCCCCCTGCATTTACAAGTAATTATGGGCTACCCACACCCTGATCACTGGCAGTGCAGGGAGAAAAATTGCCAAAGGCCTTTACCTGCATTGGGAGGTAAAGGTCCACTCTTGTCCTACTCAAACTCTAGAGCTTTCCTACAGATCTTCCTTCTCACCAGCCTCTTTGCCGCCTGGTTCCTGGTGCTGAGGATCATGGGAGTGGTGTAGAAGCCATGTGAGGCCTCAAGGAGCTTGTTTGTGCTCCCAGCAGAGGACACCGTGCCCCTAGGCATCCACTGGAAGCTTCTCTGCCTCCCCATGATGACCTTTCTTGTGTCCTCAGCCCCAGCACTGGTCATTGTCATCCTGCTCCCTTGCCTCTGTGCTATGAGCTTTTTAAAGAAGAAGAGCCTCTGCCCTATTTCACATATGCCCAATACTTGGTGTATAACACATACACCAAAAGTAGACCAGTCATCACAAGGCTACAAGGTGCATTCTACCAAGCAGTATGGGGAACAAATGGTATGTATCAAGGCTCCACAGGGTGTGCTCCCCTTTATGGGCCATGGGTCTGGGAGGTCTCACTCTAAGATCCGGAGACTGTTGAGGTACTCCTCAGAAAGCTTGAGATCGATGGTGACTTTCCTCAGCACAATTCTCTTAGCGCTGTTGACAGCACAAGTGCAGAGAATGCATATTAGGTTCACATCAATGGAGTTGCTCCCTGCCACCTGCTCATTATACCCTAGAACACCTCTTCATTTGAAGAAGATCCAGTTGTAGAGACTCCAAACAGCTCAGAGTCTTGACAACAGTGTCACAGAACAAAACATGGGGAAGGCTGGCCCTACGTTCATCTGCCTGCGCCTAGAATGACTTTTTAATAACAAGAGATTCCCCCTTGAATTTTTAGCTGTCATTCTTTCTGCCTCCTCTTCCCTCTTCAATAACTCTTATAGACTTGCAAAAAATTGCCATCTATATATCCACCAAAAAGAGAACAGCTACATAAAATGCAGTGTATTCATATGACAGAATTCAGTCTTGAAGTTCAGTGAATGTACTAGCTGTGCACAACAAAACACATGCCACTGCTGGCTAAGAATGGAAGCATGCTTCACAACAGTATGTGGTACGGTACCGCCCAGGCCAGCATATACACAGACACACATCTGACAAACTGAAGGGCAGCAGTCAAAATAATGTCTCTACCCTTCCAAAGAGACAAGGTCATGAAAGTCAAGGAAAGGTTGAGGAATTGAACAACAATGAAGGACACTAAATGCACAGGACAACTAAACGTTAGGAATGAATCTGTACTAGATCTTTTCACTCTGGGAGACCTTACCAAGATGACTGGTAAATGCACATGTGACATGAGGACTGGTATCCACTAAAAAAAAGTTCTCAGTAATATTCTTCCAACCTGTCTTCAAGTAGAAATGTATCACACAGCTTACATAATATATGAAGATTAACTGAAAATGGATCAAAGACCTAAAGGTAAGGGTTAAAGCTTTAAAACTCTTAGAAGAAAATATCCGTGACTGGATCTGGCAATGACTTCTTAGATATGACATCAAAAGTGCAGACTACAAAAGAAAAATGTAGACAAACTGAACTTCACCAAAATTTCTTAAAGTTGTGAGTCAGGAATATTGGTATATGTCTATATCCTAGATACTCAGGAAGGCTGAGGAAAGAGAAAGACTACTCTAGCTAAGGGCCAGCCTTGAAAAAGTAGTGAGACTGTCTCTTATTTAAGAAAAAAAAAAAAAAGAAGAAGTAGATCAAAGGACACAATTAACAGAGTGAAAGGCAACCTACAGAATGAGTGAAATAGATCTGGTAAGGAGCTGGCATACAGACAATATAAAGAATTCTTACAATTCAACAAAAAAAAAATATACAACCCTATTCAAAAATGAAAAGATGTGAAATAGACATTTCTTCAAACAATATTCGCAAATGGTCAATAACACGAGAATACTCAACATCACTAATCAATAAGGAAATTCATGATATTTCATCATCATATGTATGATATTATTAACCATAAAAATAGTATAACAAATGTTGGTAAGGATGCGAGATAACAAATCATGGAATCATGTCTTGCATTATATGTCTTTAATGTCCTTCATTCTTCATCAGTTCCTCAGTCTTTCCTTGATTTTCATGATCTTTCCTTGTCAGAAGAGTAGAGGCTTTATTTTGAAGAGATAATGAAAACTCTGTGCATTGCCAATCGGAATAAAAGGTGAAAACACTGTGGGAAATAGTATGGGAGTTTCTAAAACAAATCATTGCTACAACATGATTGAGCAATCCCACTTCTAGGTATATGCCCAAAAGAATCAGGAGGCCTTAAAGACATATTTGCATACCAAGTTCATAGGAGCCTTATTCATAATAGCTAGATGCCCTGGTGGTGAATGACTATAATCTCAGAGCTCAGGAAGCTGCGAGAGAAGGATCTCAAATTCCAATGTGGCTACAGAGAAAGGTCCTGTCTCCAGAAAGAGAAAAGTGGAAACAATCCAAATGTCCATAGATAAATAAATGGAAAAACAAAAAAGGTTTATATATACAGTGGAATATTATTCAGCAATAAAAAGAAATTCTGACAGTGGCTATAAACATACAGTTTAACACAGATGAATCCTAAAGACATTACACTAAATGAACTCAGTCACAAAAGGAAAAATGCTATATGATTTCAATCTGATTGATACAGTAGCCAAATTCAAAGAAAATGGTAGTCACCAGGGTCTAGAGGGAGAGGAAAATGGAGAATTACTGTCTAATGAATACAATTTCAGTTTGGGAAGATGAAAACTGTGAATGAATCATTGTAACAGTGGTCACACAACAATAGGAAGGAGCTAAGACACTAAATTATTTGAAAGGGGTTAAGCAGGGTGCTAACAGCTCATGCCTGTAATCCTAGCTATTCAGGAGGCTGAGATCTGAGGATCATAGTTCAAAGCCAACCAGGCAGGAAAGTCCAATAAACTACTTAGAAAAAGCTGGAAGTGGTGCTATGGCTCAAGAGGTAGAGCGCTAGCCTTGAACACAAAGAGTCTCAGGGACAGTGCCCAGGCCCTGAGTTCAAGCCCCAGGACTGGCCAAAAAGAAAAAAGAAGTGATAAATGATAAATTGATTATGTATTTTTGCCACAATATATAACACACAGCCAGAGATACTATGAATTTTCCATGGCTATATGTAAATGTAAAAAAAGTATTTTATTAAGTCTGGAAGGAAGGAGATAAACACTCACCAATGACACTGCCTATGAGAGTGAGAGATTATACTGTACAGTTTTTTAATACATCTTAAACTTGTAATTTGAGTGGGGGGGGGGTGGGCGCTGG
>NW_012267315.1:7484800-7487422 GCF_000151885.1 Dipodomys ordii
CTCTCTCTCTCTCTCTCTCTCTCTCTCTCTCTCTGCCAGTCCTGGGGCTTGAACTCAGGGCCTGGGCACTGTCCCTGAGCTTCTTTTGCTCAGTGCTAGCACTCTACCACTTGAGCCACAGTGCCACTTCTTGTTTTTTCTGTTTGTGTGGTACTGAGGAATTGAACGCAGAGCTTCATGCATGCTAGGCAAGCACTCTATCAGTAAGCCACTAAGCCACATTCCTAGCCTCCAAGCCTCTCCTGTTAATTTACCAGTTTTTTTTTTTCCTACCTGTCTAAGGCAGACAGTTTTAAAGGGTGAAATGAATGGGGACAGGCCAGTAATTCCCAGGGCTCTGGGCTGGCAACATAACAGAGTAAGAGTGCTGAGGAAGGGTCCTGCCAGCAAAACTGAAAGACTCTGGTTACCATACCCAGTCTTTATGAAGAAAGGTAACCCACAGGCCTATCCCCCTCTGGACCTATACAGGACCTCCACTGAGTGTGACTAAATGTCATAAATATAAACACTTCCTAGAATGGCTGACTCAGGAGGAATGCCACTTGCTGACCTGAGAGATGTTAAGATCTAAACAGATCATACTAAATATTTTAAAAATACAGAAAGAAGAAATCTGAGGCAGTTCAGCCTGAAAGATTCCTTCAGGAGGAGCCCAGCTCTAATCATGCCATGTGACCGTGAACTAGTCACTGAAAGTGATGACCAAGCTTTTCCCTCTTGTGGTATGCAAGTGCAGCTCTCATGTATTGGCAGGGTGAAGAGGGAGGTCAAGAGGAGGGGAAGACAAATGGAGAAAGGAAGGGTGAGCCAATGCAATCATAATATTCAAGGTATATATGTAAAAATGGAACTAGGGAACTTAGGGAATGGGGAGGGTTGGGAGAAACGGGAAAGAATTATGAAAGAGGTGACAAAAATCAAGATGCATTGTATTCATAAACTGACAAGTTGAACAAAAGTAAATAAAATTCTCAAATATGATTTTAATAACTATTGTCTGCTATTTACATCACCCTCCTTCATATACAATAACTTCATTTTTTCACAATTAAGGTTGACTTTTAGAGTTACACATTTTTAGCTTCCTCACATTTTCCTTTTTGAAAACAAAAAAGAAAAAATTTTGGGAAGGATGCCAGAGCTATTATCCAACAAGAGAAAGATAATTAGAAGGTTATGAATTAGTATCTATAATTTTTTAAAAGCATGCTATTTGTCTGTTCAGCTTACAGGCCTCTTACATTAATTATAAGTTACTAATAAATAAATTACTTAGATTTCACTAACTATTCTAATTGAAGGGAGCATTCTTATTTCACACTCAAAAACCAAACTACCACTTCCATATATTAGCATACTGTACAAAGAAAGATAAGTTTATGAACTTATTAATTCATTAAAGTGGGATGGTATTTGGCCACACCCAGTTTGCTAAAGGCCTCAACTGCAGCTGTATCCATCCTTCTCTGAGGCTTCAGGAACCCTCAGACATTCTGGGAAAGCTATTTCTTAAGCAAGTCAGTGAACACTTGCTCCCAAACACCTCTCTACCCTAACCCCCAATGCCATTAGTTCCCAGGGAGATGTGAAAGGCTCTACATTCTTTTCTAAATTCTACCTAGTGAAACCCACAACTTACCTTATTATTTTTAGACTCATAAGCATCTCCAGACAGTTTTGTGGGGTACAAAGCTTTTTTTCTTTTGTGTTTTCATTTCTACTGTTTCATACTGAAAGAAGTGCGGATAGAAGTCCCCACACCTGAGGAAGATCTACAAACTCAAGTTAAGTCCCCACACCTGAGGAAGATCTACAAACTCAAGTTGAGAACATTCTATCAGAAATGAGGCCTAAGGGCTCCAGCAGGATGGCACTTTATACCAAGGCCCCTATATTTAATAACAACAACAACAAACTGCAAAATAAGACATAAAATAAGCCCTATCCTAGCTCAGCATAGTGGTGCATTTCTATAATTCCAGTACCACAGAAAGAGGCAGAAGGATGATGGGTTTAAGTCCAGCCTGAATCTCACAGTGCAACCCTGCCTCAAAAAAATTTTTTGTTAATAAAAAATAAAATCCACTCTTCACCAGAATGTTTTAGAGGCAGAGAACCCACAAAGTGGAAGGCAGCAAGGAGGGTTGTGTACATAAACAGACTCATACAACATGTTTTCTTTAGTTAGAGATATGCTATTTCACATAATAATACGGCTACTCTAATTTCCTGAATAAGTGCACATATCCTTATTATATTCAGTTTTTTAAAATTATTAACCAGCGTTCTTAATACCTTTTTTAAAAAGCACCCACCTCAAGCCTTTTTTCTCTTTCTTTCTTTTTTGTGCTCACACCAATGGCACCAAGTCTTGAAATTAGGCCCTCACATTATTCAATATTCTTTGTTTACAGGTGGTGCCCTACCACTGAGCCACACCTTCTGTCCCGGACTCAAATTCTTTTTTTTTTTTTTTTTTGGTCCAGTCATGGGGCCTGAACTCTGGGCCTGGATGCTGTCCCTCAGCAATTCAGCTTAAGGCTAGCGCTCTACCACTTGAGCCACAGCGCCACTTCCGGCTTTTTTCTTTTTTGCTTATGTGGTGCTGAGGAATCGAAC
>NW_012267315.1:7500212-7517542 GCF_000151885.1 Dipodomys ordii
TGGCACTGTGGCTCAAGTGGTAGAGCACTAGCCTTGAGCTGAAGAGCTGAGGGACAGTGCCCAGGCCCAGAGTTCAGGCCCCACAACTGGACCCAAAAAAAAAACAGTCTCACAGACTTTCCTGTCCAGGCTGGCTTTGAACCATGATCCTCAGCTCTCAGCTTCCTGAGTAGCTAGGATTGTGAGCCACTGGCACCCAGCTTGTATTTTTTCTAAATACTCATTTTATGTGCTGTATTATAACAAAAAAAATTGATACAAAAATGCTGGTTTATGGGCTCATGAGAAAAATGAAAGACAAGAACTATTTCTATAAAAGTACCTTTGTACCCAGGAGTACTATAAAAGCCTAATATTTAAAAGTGTTTCTAAATTAATTGATACCTTCCAGACAATATATGCTTTCCTGAGATTTTTAATAATAATAATGGAAAACATGAAAATTGAAGAAGACAAACAGAAAGAAAGGAAGGAGGATCCATAGAGCATAAGACCATATCTGGTCTGGATTTTGAAGAGTTACAGAAATCATACTTTTTCCCTAGTGTATGACCCAACAATGATTAAGAATAGCCTTTGCCCTCCCTCAGCAGTTAAACATCAATACCATCCCTGAAGGGAACCACCGCCCAGGGATATGATGTGGGTATCGCGTTCCTGAGGAAAAGTGGAAAATGGAAACAAGGCCACAAATTTAGATCTTTCCATTACACAGAAAATAAAGCTTCCAGGCTTCACTTTCATGATTAAAAATAGAAAGAAATTGACTTCACATTTTATGGAAAGTAGTCAAAGGAGTACATTTCATGTGAACAACCTTTATAGAAGTATTATACTTTGGTGTTTTATATTGACAAAAATATAACTAAGATGATGACGGTTGGTAGTAAGTGGCCACTGTGAGGCTCTCCCAGCAGGCAGCATTCCAGATAGGGTAGCAGGATGCCTCCTCATCCTGCACTTCCGCTCTGCCTCCTTCTGACAATCACCTCCCATAATTTCCAACAGCCTTGAGCACCAGGAAATGTATCTTTCCAAAAATAAATCTTTTTTATCTCTGACAAGCTCCTAAGGCTTGGACTTAGAAATTTCCCTGATAATATTAGCTAAAATGGTATACATAAATCAAATTTAATAAAATATTGTTCCTTGGGCTTCATAGAATTTTATAATTAAAGCTTTTTTGCAGAAAGTTTTTTGGAGAAAAATGGGCAATCATGAAGCATTTAGTGTCATGCTGATATGAAGAAGCTCTGCTTCTCTAAAACTTCACAGAGGCTCATTCAGACCCTAGGTGAAAAATCACACCCCTTGATGGCAATGAGATCAAATGCCTGATCTTCTCATAGACACACAAACCACAGAATCCTTCCTCCACATTGGCTCTGGAGGCAAGAATGGATCTTGCTAGTAATGAACCACAGGAGGTTAGACTTCACAGTCTGCCCTGATGCTCAAGCCACAGTATGAAAGAAATGAAAGGTGAATCATTTATACAAAAGCTCCACTGTGGGCAGCAGAACACCATAGTGGTTAAACTCCTCCAAAGCACACCTAGAGTTTCTACTTGCTCACTCACCTGCTGCAAGAGCTCCTCAGTGTTCTGCTAACCACCCTGTGTGGAGGCCACACATCCTGTCCAGTATCAACCATCTCCACAAATTAAATCTCTCATAATTCTAATAACTCTCCATCCCACTGACAACAGAATCCAAAATTGCCCTTCCTGGCCCAGGAGGCCTCAGGTCATCAGGCCCAGCCTTATTTCCTGACCCTCCCTGCATCCTTCCAAGTTCCAGCTACACTGGCCTGGAGTCTGCACTTGCTGGCCCATAATCATCCTCTGATTATCACGTGGCTGGCTCCCTATCAGCTGTGTCTCTGCTCCGTGCTTGATAGGAGGTAGCCTCCACCAGCAGCAGTCTCTACAGTTGACTCTATTTTATTTAATATTACCATAGTGTCACATTAGACTTTTTTTCTATATGTCTCCCCACTAGAGCAGAACTCCAGCCTCAGTGCTGGTCCTATATGCAGGGGCAGCCTAGAACAGGCACTGTGTATGTACACTAGAGGGACATATGAGTAGATAATGGCTAAAAGAGTAGACAAACGCATAAGAAGACAGAAGATATGTGGTTGGATGGATACATGAGTGAATAAGCAAGCAAACTCATAGGTGACTGAGCATGGGTTTTATTCAAGTGTAGTACCAGAAGGGAACCTATGCCACACAGCCATGTAGTGGGAATTCAAAAGCAAGAAGGCTTTACCTCAACAGGACTGAGTTCATCATGAATAAAGCAGTACCAAATTGGACCTTGGAAGAAACAGGGCAGGCATTCATTTCAGGTAGATTACCAGAAATGCAAAAGAGAGGGAAGGTGTGATGGTAAACACTGATAATCCCAGCTTCTCAAGAGAAAACATTAGGAAAATTGTGGCCCAAAGCCAGGTGAGGCAAAAAGTTAGTGAGACACCCATCACAACAAACCAGCTGGGTGTGGTGGCTCTCGTGGTCTGTAGCTCCCGCAGGAGGCATAGGCAGGAGGATTGCGATCCAAGGTCAGCATAGTGAAAAAGGCACATGACTCTGTCTAAAAAGAACTAAACCAAAAAGTGGCTCGAAAAATGGAGTGCTGCCTAACAAACATGAGATCATGAGCCCAAATCCCTTCTTTTGGTAGAAGAGGGGTAGGGAGGGGGCCCACAAAGGAAAAAGAAACCATGATGTTTCTTTTACTTAAGACACAGAAAATAATCTTCAGGAAACTAGTCTGATTTACTGCACAAAAGGTCTTTTACCATGAATTTCACAGGTAATGATATACCACACAATATAAACCCTTAACAATGCCCCAGGTGGGTTTAAGTATAAATTATCAGCCAATTGCTCAGAGAAGCTTTGACAGTCATGCATTTCATTAAATTGCAAAATCCATGCAGGGGCTAAGATATTAACCATCCTGCATTTTTATTCTAGTCCTGTGAATGCACCAACAGGTGAGGCATTCTATGTCTAGTTCCCCAAAATCAAGAGCACTATAAATTACTTTATGACTAAAGATCTAGAGAGGCTACACCACTACTCCCTGCCTGGCACTGGCAATCCATCCTCATGCTGCCCATCACTCTTAAGAAACAAGTGACTCCACCTACACATGTCTCAGTGTCGCCAGGCAGAGTAGCCAGCCATCAGTCACTAATATATTGAGCGGTGTTCCTCTAGTGGCTTTACCCTGACACATCTGTAATTGTGTGGAGAAGGCACTAGGCTCTGGGGACACTTTCATCATGACACATATGGAGGAACGGATGAGGAGACAGGGCATTGAAGAATGAGAACAGCCTCATGTGTGACCTCAATAATCAAGCCCAGCCATCCTGCTTCCTGGCAGCTGCAGCATACCGGTTGCAAAATATTTTTAGACACACTGTGCCAGGGTGGTCCAGAGAAACCAATGCCTGGAGCAGATGAAAATGGCAACAACAGATTTCCTCTGGTCCGGCAGTTCTGAATTGTCAGTGTGCTTACAGAGAACACAGAGACCTGAGTAGAAACCTAAGTCTACTCTATTGTACTCCACATCCACACATGCCAAGAGCTCTGCTGCAGTCTTGGGTATGCCAGGATTCTGAATTTTAGAAAGTGCCCTGGAGATCAGATGCTGAGAGTCCTTGGCCCACCCTCTGAGGAACACTGCTAGAGCTCGCTGACCCCGGTGGGGAAGGAGATGCAGTCCTCAGCTATCCAGCAGCGGCAGTTCTTTCTGTCTTTGGTGAATTGAAAAGCCTTGATATATCTCTCCCTCCCCCCCCCACACACACACACGCAAGCTCAAGACAGTTTGTGAATCCCTAAAAGCCCATCTGATCCTCTGATCCTGATCGAATTTGCACTTTGCTCACCCATCCCAACATTCTCTGAGAGACTTAACTAGATTTAAAAAGACAAACACCTTTTTAGTCATTAGATTGCCCCAAACCATACTATTTTGCATACACCTCTGCATATATAGTTAAGTCTTCTATCTACTGGGCATATCTTTATTGTAGCTACAATTTTAAAAAGCATTCTGTCATTTCCAGTTTATTTTTTTTCTCTCTCCATTACTAATGGGGATGTATGAACCGGTTTTCAACAAAATAATAAGAGATGGCAGAATAATTTTCTACAATTACTTAGGACTATGAAGATCCTGATAAATTACCTAGAAGCTAAGAACTGCTAATTAAAATCTTGAGCCTATATAATGAAGTCATTGCTATGTTCAATGTACAAATCCATACAAAACAATCTTTATCTCCCTCCCTTGGGAATAAAAAGGATGCTGTTAATCTTTGACAGAGTGTCAGTAAAGTAAGGCGTTTGTTTGTTTTAACACAACCACAAATTAAATTAAAGATTAAAATAACTAAAAACATGCCCAAAACAGACACTGGAAAAATTTAAAAAGCTCTTAAATTTTAACTGTACTAATACATTAGTGTCCTGAGCTTTGCTTTTATGTAATTAGAAGTGGTTGTTTTTGTGTGTCAAAGATAGAAAAAGAGCAGATCATGATTTTAAAATTACTGTCCAAATTCCAACAACAGAGAATAAACTTTGGTTACTGTAATTTTTTTAATATGTATTGTGGGTTTATGAAGGCAGATCTATTAGTCCATGGGTCCTTAAGCAGAGAAACACAGTCCTATATCCATAAAAGACAGAGGACTGATGTAGGACACCCATTGAAATAAAAATGAGTTAAAAGGCTAAAATAAAAGCAAGCCTTAGCTGGGTACCAATGGCTTATGCCTGTAATCTTAGCTACTCAGGAGGCTGAGCTCTGAGGATCACAGTTCAAAGCCAGCCGGGGCAGGAAAGTCCACCAGAAAACCAGAAGTAGAACTGCAGCTCAAGTGGTAGAGTGCTTATCTTGAGCTGAAGAGCTCAGGGACAGGTCAGGCCCAGAGTTCAAGCCCTACAACCAACCAAAGCAAACAAACAAAAAACAAAAAAGCAAGCCTGGCAGGAAGAAGTCAGTCTGTTTGGAACAACTGGTAGGCTCCCTTTCCTACCTGTCAGTCACTTCTATATCCTTCCTCTTCCCCTGGCACTGAGTAGCCACAATATAGCCTGACAAGTGCCCACCTTTCCTGGTGAGAGATCTTCTGTGTAGCAGGTTTGGTCCCAGAACTCAGTAAGTATCACCAACACACACCCCAGGACACCATGACAAAGGCTGAGCATCAGTACAATAAAAACTCTACACTAGGAAAGGTTCCCACTTGGGGTTTCAGAGACACTCCAGGATAAACAATACAAGACTAAGTCAACATTTGTTCAATAAGCTGATGTGACAAAATAGAGTAAATGACAGGACCTGGTACTATCTGGCAGCAAGACTTACAAACATACTTCTCAGGCAAGACAACTACTATTGTCTGGTTTGAGCCACATAAACTCAAAACTAGGGACAGCAGAAACTGGGAAACTAGAATCCATGGTTCAAGAATTTTAGAAGAGTGAAAAGAGAAACTAATCTATTTAAATAAACCTTCTAGGAGAAAATGCAAACTGATTAGCACCTCCCTTCTGTTCAGATCACTTCTCATTAACTCTGTCCCTCAAAATGAAGTTACAGCAATGAACAGGCCATTCGGACCATGCAACAGGGCCACCTGTGTCCTAGTCCATCCTTTGTGTCACCTGGATTCCACAGCACATATTACTGAAAGGGCTGTTCCTGTCACCAGAACTATAAATGAAGAAAGATGAATGAGGCCCTATATGCCCTGCTCTGCCGTACACATTTCCCTCAGGTCTGCCTCAATCTCCACACAATGTAGCCACTGGTAAAACAGGCATGCCACAGAACATGCACTAGGCAACTGCCAGGCTATATCCTCCAGAACTGTGCTCTTACATGAACAGCTCTGGTTCAGTGGCTCTGCTAGTGCTACTACTTCCTATTCCATTTGGAAGTAGTCCTTCAGAGCAAGAACCGAATGCTCTTTTAGCCTCTTCTTACTGGTATGACATATTGTAGCCTAAATATGTGAGCCTATGTGACTGATACAGCCATGAGAAACACACACGGCTACAGTGGCCAGATACAGAAAGCACCAGAGATCTAGTTAAGGCAGCCAACCCACTGGTTGCCTTACCAGCCCAGTATTCACCAACAGCAGCTTTTTTGCCCATTAGTAAAGACCTGAAACTCTTGAAAATATGAAGCTCCCTGGGTTTGAAGTACAGTTTGAAAATAACTGAGATTACCTTCTCCTCTCCTCTTCCTTACTCCTAACTTCCCTCTCTACAGCTTCTCACCCCCCTCCCCTCCCTAACCTCCTCTTCTCTTCATCCTAAGAACTAGTTGAAGCCTCCAGTCTCCTTGGAGGCTTACCCAGCTAAGCTCGGCAGAAGCAATGTCACTAGCCATCTTAGAACCCAGGACAGTCACAGACAGCCCAGCCCCATGGCCACAGCACATCAAGGTCCCACTTCTAGCCAAGTGACAACACCCAGGCACACTTGTAAGGCATCACAATGAACAAGACCCAGGAGCATATGCTTTAGGAGTGCTGGCAATGTGATAGTGGCTGGGAGGAGGGCTTTCTTGGAATCGGGAGTAGAGCCTTTCCTCCTCCAAGGAGAAGATGCTGGGAAGATCTGCTGAAAAATAGCAAAAAAAGAGTGTGCCCACCTATTCTTGGACTGAAGAGGAGGCAAGAGCAGGTACAACATTGGGAAAGAAAAGAAGGAACCTCACAGGACAGACAGGAGTGTGGCAGAGGTACAGTCACTCAGATATTGCTAAGTGTTATCTACACGCTTGTGGAAGGGTGTGAAGGAAGAGCCGGGTCTGGATGATCTGTGACCATGTTCATTCCCTGTCATTGACCTTTCAGGTTTATGTTGCCCTAAATCCATCCTTGGAGCAGCAACTGAGGGTCAGTATGTTTTTCTCTCCTTACCATGTTGAACATGCCTAATATACCATAAAGTGTGCATGCACGCACACATATATACACATACATATTGTTTATCAAAGATAGATTTAAAAGGCTATATTCTATGGCTATAATCAAGAAATCTAATAACAACAGATGCTGGAGGGGATGTAACCAAAAGGGAACCCTACTGCATTGTTGGTAGGATTGTAAACTTGTTCAACCACTCTGGAAAGGAGTATGGAGGTTTCTCAAAAGACTCCACATAGAGCTCCCCTATGACCCAGCAATCCCACTTTTGGGCATTTACCCAAACGATCACAAACAAGGGTACACTAAAGCTACCAGCACAACTATGTTTATCGCAGCATTATTTACCATAGCTAAGCTATGGAACCAACCCAGATGCCCCTCAGTAGATGAGTGGATCAAGAAAATGTGGTATATATACACAATGGAATTCTATGTCTCCATCAGAAAGAATGACATCACCCCATTTGCTAGGAAATGGAAAGACTTGGAAAAAATTATATGAAGTGAAGTAAGCCAGGCCCAAAGAAACATAGGTCCCATGGTTTCCCTTATTTGCAATAACTAGTATATGTCTAAGACAAGCAGAAAAGATCAAAAGCTATGTACATATGACCATACAAGATAATGTTAAGTAAAATGAATCCCAAGACAGGGACATACATGGGTTTTTTTCTTTCTTACTATTGTTTTTAATGTACTTATAATGTACTATGTGCTTTTTTTTCTTTTGTATGTTCTTCCCCCATTTTCTTTTGTATATTCTTCCCCTGTTTTCAATGTATTTGATTCCGGTGCCCTCCATCTTGTATATATACTTTTCTAATTTGGGGAGGGGAATGGAAAAAACAAAATGCTTAAATAGGGATACAGGTTGACCTATTGTAACCATGTACAAGACACTAAGTTGAAAACAAACTTTGCAATTTGTGGGGGGTAGGGAGGGAGGAGTTGGGGAAGTGGGAAGGGAAAAGATGGTAGGGGAAAAACAAAGGAGGAGGTAACAATGCTCGATAGGAAATGTACTCATTACCTTACTCATGTAACTGTAACCCCTCTGTACACTATTTTTACAATTAAAAATGTATTTTAAAAGCCTATATTCTAAAACTAGCCAAAAAAACTATTTTTATGTAATACAGAAACTTGCCAAAAGAATCCTATTTCTGTAACATAATAATAACTGTTTGGAATATAACAGGGAAATAAAACACTTAGAATTAAAAGCTAGCTTGACAAAAACACATTTATTTATCAGCAAAATAAATTTGGCTGTCCTCTCTTATCCTCACAAAAGCAAGCCAAGCAGCTGTCAGCTTTCAAAAGGAGCCCCTCTCATGAAAGGGAAAGGTGGAAGGAGGCCATAGGTAGAGTCTGAACTAGTCACCAAGACCCTTTCTGTACCTGTTCACTGCCACCTACTGGAGTGCCAGAAGATACAGATGGGCATGAATTTCTAGGATAAGGAAAATTAATGAAAAATCCATGCAGTTAACAGAAAATTCCTTTAAGATTCAAAAATAACTAGATGTCTTTTGTAACCCTAACAAGTCAAAATTTCCTGTTAAGAAATGTTATTTGGGAGAAAAAATGTCATTTGGGGTTTAATTCTGGAAATTCTGGTTGTTTTCTTGTATGTTTCAGGTGTACAACATGATTTTGGGGGGGTCTGGAACTGGTACTGTGTTTTAAATTCATCCTTGATCACCTTACTTGCTTAGAGCCAACACTCTACCACTTGAACCATGCTTCCAGCCTGGCTTTTTGCTGGATATTTAGAGCTAGAATCTCTCAAATTTTTGCCAAGGCTGGCTTCAAACCTCAATCTTCCAGGTCTCAGCCTCCTAAAGCTAAGATTATAGGCATGAACCAGCAGTGCCCAGTCTCAACATGACATTTTAATATACACAGAGTGAAGTAAATACAATCAAGTCACATATTCATCATCTATACCAAAAGACGATTCTTAGCATGTCCAGGATACATGATGATGTTCACTAATACCCACATTATGCATTACATCTCTAAATTTACTCATCTTAGGTAACATCTTTATACCCTTTAACCTAAACAAGAAGGTGATCATTGAAAGATGGCTGAGGATTCCAAAGGCATAAGGTATTTCCAGAAAAATATTTAGGATGAATAAAGGCTTGCTAAATGCATGACTCAACTGATACAGCACCTGCCTAGCAACCACAAGACCCTGAGTTCAAACCCTAATAACACACACACACACACACATATATGAAATTAAGATTTATAATGCAGTTAATGATATTGTATCCATGTTAATTTCAATGTCTTAATCAATGTGCTACAGTTTATAAGACACTAAAGTTTTTTAAAAGACTACATTTCATGTGAATTTTTCACATTTTTTTGTTGGTCCTGGGGCTTGAATTTAGGCCCTAGGCACTGTCCCTGAACTTCTTTTGTTCAAGGCTAGCACTTGACCACTTGAGCCACAGTGCATCAATAAGAAAGGCTCTGATTCAGTTTAAAACAAACAAGCATGGCTTAGCTATATGGTTCAAAGCCAGCCCAGGTAGAAAGTCCTTGAGATTTTTATCTCCAGTTAATCACCTGAAAACTAGAAGTGGGGCTGTAGCTCTAAGTGGTAGAGCGCTAGCTCTGAGTAAAAAAAAAAAACAAAAACAAAAACAAAAAAACTTTGGGAACAGAGCCCAGGCCCTGAGTTCAAGTCCCCATGACCAACAAGGGAAACAAAAACAAAAACAAAAGTTTAGTACCAGTTACACAGCCAACTTTCTCATGTGTCACCCATGTGGCTACATCTTACAAGACAGGAAGCAAGGAGACAGGAACAGGAGCATCCCTTTAGTTACTACTTCTCTGCCTTCCAGGCTCATGTGTCTCTATCAAGTGTGTGCATTAACTAAAGCTTTTAAAAGAATATTAAATAAGACTACATATTTTTCAAGGACTATCACACACCTCCTTTCTCTGCTTGCCTTTTTTTTTCTGAAAGCTTACAGAGTTGGCAGTAACTCCAAGTCACAATGAGGATTTACAAAGAACCTTGGGTGGCTCATCAACCCACACTTGGGACAAAACATTTCAGGTAAATAGGGCTGGGAAGGTGGCTCAGTGGTAGAGCACTTGCCTTGCAGGCAGGAGGCCCTGGGTTTGATTCCTCAGCACCACATAAGCAAAAAGAAAAAGAAAAAAAAAAAACATTTCAGGTAAATAAATGGTTCTGAATGGGTGAATCAGCCAGAGCTGCTGCTCTGCTGCCACCTAGTGGCAGGTAGATGCTATAGCACTTGGCCCAGGAATGGGAACCCAGTCAAAGGACATTTTCTCCTCATGATTCCAGCTGACTATACTAAGGAGTTATAGCACAAACATTCATTCTTGGGGAAGAAAGATATTAAAATAAATGTGAGGTTACAATGACTAATGTATGTCCTCCATATCAGACTGAGAACTACTCAGTCCTTACCTGAAGCCAAGACATGTTGCTGGTACCCAGGAGACTGGCCCAGGCCCCTGACTTGAGGCTTACCTGCTTTGGGTCAGAAGTAGCAGCACCAGGAGCTGGGGATTCCAGTTCTATAGTCACAGGCCCATCATTCTGAATGTGCACTTGCATATAGGCACCAAACTTGCCATCTGAAAGAACAATTCAAAAAGCTACAAGAGCTGGCAACACAGAGTTATCCTTTCTAAAAAGCACATGCACATCAATAGAATCAGAAACCTGGGGAAGACAAGGCAGTTGACCTTAGGGGAGTGAGGAGAATGCTACAGCCTGCCCAAGACACCTGGGAAGAAAGAAAGGCCTGTAAACACCAGAGGTGGGAAAGAACATAGATCAGATGTCAGGTGCATGGTGGATAGTAAGCTGGCATACCCACTACGGGAAACCAGGTTAGCACCATAGCCAGTAAAGCCCTCTGCCTCCATCCATGAAGAGGCTCTGTGCTCAGGCCTAAGAAGTGGGCTGAGCCAGGCGCTGGTGGTTCATGCTGTAATCCTAGCTACTCAGAAGGCAGAGATCTGAGGATCACGGTTCAAAGCCAGCCCCGGCAGGAAAGTCCATAAAACTCTTACCTCCAATTAACCACCAGAAAACCAGAAGCACTATGGCTCCAGTGGTAGAATGCTTGCCTTGAGCTGAAGAGCTAAAGGACAGCGCCCAGAGCCAGAGTTCAAGACCAACAGCCAACAAAAAAAAGGAAGAAAGAGGAGGAGGAAGAAGGAGGAAGGAAGAAGAAGAAGGAAGAAGGAAGGAGGAAGAAGAAGTTGGGCTGATCTCATGCCTTAGGGCCCCTCAGATACCAGAGCTCCTGAACCTGACTTCCATTAGCCTCTGCTCCTACCACAACCCCACAATTTCCACCTGATTCACTCCAACTAGTTTACTCTCTCCCATGATCCCCAATCTCAAATGGATTTGGCAAAACAGACACATCGACCATTGGTTTTCTTCCATCCACAGATAGTAAGTAACACTGCATTATACTAGAAGCAGCCAAGCTGTTCACCAATTTTATGGGCAAGATTAATCTAGCTCCCACTGGGGAGCTGAACATACCCAAATAATAATGGTGACTCTCCATGACCTCCTATCAGATTAAAGTGGCCGCTCAAATCAACAGAGCTTTTGTTTTACCCATGTCACACTCACTAAAAAGACATCAGCTGGGAAGGAAATCATGTGTTTAATTGCATGCTAAAATTATGGCTACAATTAGTAGCGAATTTCAGCCACAGCAGTCCTCGGGAGGCTGAAGGCAGACTCAGGAGGAAAGGAATTATTTCCGACCTTGAATTTCTGTTGCCAGGATATACAGCACACGCTTCACGGTGTTTATCATTCCAAGTAACGAGAAATTTATTTTCTTTTCCTGTTTTTCTTCAGCTAAGAACAGAGCTATTATCTGAATTTCCATTTGTACACACAATAAATCCGAAGACGTGTTTTAAGAGGTCTTAAAATGGTCACATTTTTTCCAGTCCAGATCAAAGGCTGAAGTTCCCCAAGAAGAATTATACTGACCATGGAAAATAAATACTTTTTGAAATAAAAGACAAAACATATCTACAAACTACATCTGCGCTCATATGGTGATAAAATCAAATTGTTCTTAAATGTAAGTCTCAGAGCTACAGGATAAGCTCGTGTCAAACATGTTTATACCACATGTTTCAGGCACAAAAACTCACAGCTGGGGTCCAACAGCCATGAACCAGTCTCCAGCAGCAGCTGTCCAAGGCTCCCTGCCAGCTGGATGCCAAGCTCCCACTCCGGATGCAGAATTCACCCTTTACCTGAAAAAGGCTGTTGTCTACACTTCTCTGGACAAGGCTGAATTGACTTTCATCACATTCCAAGAAGGCCCATAGCAAAGTTTGTCTCAGGACAAGAGTAGGACAGTTGTCCTGGGATAGTTACATCCAGGTGACTCTGCTTGTGGGTGTGTGCAGATTATGTAGAAGTCTTAGTCATTAAGAAT
Organism: Dipodomys ordii; assembly: GCF_000151885.1. Classification (NCBI taxonomy): domain Eukaryota; kingdom Metazoa; phylum Chordata; class Mammalia; order Rodentia; family Heteromyidae; genus Dipodomys; species Dipodomys ordii. The sequence continues at coordinate 7,512,665 of NW_012267315.1, forward strand.
ATTCATAGTGGCGCTGTAGCTCAAGTGGTAGAGTGCTCGCCTTGAGCTGAAGAGCTGAAGGACAGCGCCCAGGCCCAGAGTTCAAGCCCCATGACGACAAAAAAAAAAAAAAAAGAATATTCATGCCTACTACTGGTTATGAGAGTACCTGGGCAAATGGGAGAATGACACAGAAAACCATGCCAGAAAACGCAAGCTATTGAAGCAAAGTAGGGAGAATTAAAGGCATGTACCACTGCATGGTTAGAAGCAAGTCCATGTTCTCTGCTCTCCAGAGCCCTGCTAGGGCTCAAAAGAAGCCCATCGAAGCACATCCCCTAACGTGGCTCTCCTCCACTAAGGGGGCATTCTCACATCCAGGCTGCATTTCTGTTCTACTCATTTGTACAGAGTCTGAACAAGGAAGGGGAGGGGTCACTACTAGAAATCCCAACATGGGCTATACAGGCTGGGAAAATAAAAAAAAAAATCAAGCAAAAGAGAATGGATATAAAAATCAATACGACGGCCAGGTGAGGGCAACTGGCCAGCTGCAGGAATCTCCTCTGTACCCATAGGACTTGGACTTCATCGTGCCCATGAGCTTGTACATGGAGTCTACAGAGGAGCCCTGGAAGCCTGGCATCAGAGGCAGCTCCATCCTTACGTACAGAGCTGCTTCCATACAGACAGCAGTGCTCTTCAGTGTACCTCCCTCCTCCGAGGACATGACCAATGCCAGTGCACCACTCTGAATAAAGACTCCAACACAGTAGCAAATGTCTGGCTCCAAAGGACCTGGAAGGCAGAGGCAAGGACTCCTGAGCCTTCAGAAGACACCAGAGGCTCCAGCAAAGATGCTTCTTGTCTGTCAACAAATGGGGACATTAGAGGCACTGTAGGCACTAACAGCTTTTTCTCAAAGTGCAAGAGCCAGGCTTAGGTGAGCATAAGAACCATGGTCCAATTCCACTCTGCATTCAGGGCTGGGAAGGGATCTGGAAGAGCAAACTGTAATCTTGAGGATTCTCCCACACTCTAGGCTCCTATTCTCCAGAATTCTGCTGGGCTCCACAGGAGGTTCAACCATTCATAGGAACACCACCTCTAGGAAACAGTCATCTACAGCCCTTCAAGAAGCACTAGAAGGGCTGGAAAGGTGGCTCAGTGGTAGAGCGCTTGCCTTGCATGCATGAGGTCCTGGGTTTGATTCCTCAGCACCACATAAGCAAAAAGAAAAAAGCCAGAAGTGGCGCTGAGCTCAAATGGTAGAGCACTAGCCTTGAGCTGAAGAGCTGAGGGACAGTGCCCAGGCCCAGAGTTCAGGCCCCACAACCCGACCAAAAGAAAAAAAAAGAAGCAGCACTAGAAGAGGCAACCAAGACCAAAAGTGCCTAATCACAGGAAAGCAAGGGTACTTGTCATTAAGGGGGCCATCCTAGTCCCAAGCCCAATGGCTAAAAATAGGAGGCTTTGTGAAAAACAAACAGTTGGATTATAAACCCCTAAGTCCAAACTTTACCTCAGGTGGGAGACTAAGTTACTCACCAAGCGTGGCTTCTTGAGTTCTGGATTTGAAGCAATTATGGAAGTCAGAAGCTAGAAGTGGAACTGTGGCTAAAAGGTAGAGTGTCAATCAGCCTTGAATGGAAAAAGCTAAGGGACAGCTAGCTCCCAGGCCCTGAGTTCAAGCCCCAATACCAGAACAAAAAAAAAAAAGTGAGCCTTAAAGCTCTCCCAACTTATGGGTTGGAGGTGACTCAGGGTAGTACACACCTGTCTAGCAAGTAAGACCCTGAGTTCAAAGCCAGTTAAAAAAAATAAAAAGTGGAATAGCTTTCCATCTACGAGGATGGCACACACAGGCTATTGTAGTGAGCACAGCCTGGAAGCAGGAGACCCAGGAAAAGGATGTCACAACCATTCAGATGAGACAACAATGGCTGTGCTGCCGTGCCTGTGCAGTAGTGGCATCCTGTCCCTACGTTCTGTGGGCATAGCAAGGTAGAGGCTGGCAGGATTTGACAATGGACCAGGGGACAAGGAACCATACAAAACTCTGATGTTTTGTATCACTTATTAGAAAATAAACCAAGACTAAAATATAAAATAAAGTAAGGAGCAAGGGGAATAAATAAACTACAGAACTAAACTTACTTTAAAAAATAAAAACTCTATGAAAATAATGGAGATTGGAGGCATAGTTCAGGTGGTAAAGCACCAGCCAATAAGTAAAAACATCCGATACTGAGTTCAAGTCCCAGCCTTGGGAAAAAAGAAAAAAAAAAGAAAACAAATGAGTAAGGAAAATATAACTACACTGCAATTTAAAAAAAAAAAAGGCTATGACTCTAGAGCTGGGTATGGTGATGTGTACCTGAAGTAGAAGGATTGAATAGGAATTTTTGACCAGATTGAATAACATAATTAACCTCTTTGAGAGAGAGAGAGAGAGAGAGAGAAAGAACTAGAGACAGAAAAGCTAACACTTCATAAACCTAAATGATAACAAAAAGTCTATTAAATAATCTCCAATATACTTGAAAGTCCAAATGAGGAGACAATGAGAAATGTTAATTGTTCAAAAGGATTTGAAGGGTGCTCAGAAACTAAGGAAGTCCAACCCACATAGCCTGAATAACAAGTTGTGTTAAATAATTCCTGTCACTTATATTGGTCCAGACCATAGGGAAAGATTAAAGGCTTTCCAACTTATTCTGCAAGGCCAGTGTTATCCTAATATTGAAGCTGAACATGAATAGTAAAAAATAAAAATCACAGGCCAATTTCTCATTTGAAAACAGATGCAAAGTTTCTACATGATAATCAATTAGGAACATCAGGAAAAGATAGTAATAAAAAATGAATGTGGAGCCGGGCGGCACCAGTGGCTCACGCCTGTAATCCTAGCTACTCAGGAGGCTGAGATCTGAGGATCTCAGTTCAAAGCCAGCCTGGGCAGGAAAGTCCAAACCACCAGAAAACCGGAAATGGTGCTATGGCTCAAATGGTAGAGCGCTCACCTTGAGCTGAAGAGCTGAGGGATAGGGATAGTACCCAGGCCCATAGTTCAAGCCCCACGACTAACAACAACAAAAATGAGCATGAATATAGTTTGCTACGGGGAAGAGGGAAGCTCAGCTATAGCTAAGATGATGTTAATATAATTCCCAGGAGAGATGTGCACAAATAAGAAAGGAAAAATTGGGGCTGGGAAGGTGGCTCAGTGGTAGAGCGCTTGCCTTGCATGCATGAGGCCCTGGGTTTGATTCCTCAGCACCACATAAGCAAATAGAAAAAAGCCGGAAGTGGCGCTGTGGCTCAAGTGGTAGAGTGCTAGCCTTGAGCTGAAGAGCTGAGGTACAGGGCCCAGGTCCAGAGTTCAGGCCCCACGAGCGGCCCCCCCCCCAAAAAAAAAAAGAGTCTCACGGTCTCTCCTGCCTGGGCTGGCTTTGAACCGCGATCCTCAGATCTCAGCCTCCTGAGTAGCTAGGATTACAGGCATGAGCCACCAGCTCCCGGTCTTAGATATTAATTTATAAATATGTACATGATCTGTATGAGAAAAACTAGAAAACTGATTTTAAAAATCAAAGAACTAAATAAGTAGTAACAATTCACATTTTTGGAGAGGAAGATTCAATATAGTCAAGTTGTCAGGTCTTCTCAACTTGATCTATACATTCACCTCCATCCCAAACAAAATCCCAGCATGTAACTTTGTGGACGTACAAACTTACTGGAAAGTTTATATGGAAAAGCTAGAGGACTGATACTACATGATGTCAAGACTTACTATAAGGTGACAGTAATCAAGACAGTATGGTCTTAGAAAAAGAACAGATATCGATTAGTGGAGGAGAAAAGAAAGCCCAGAAATAGACTGAAATAAAATATACCAGCTCATTGATACAAGAGCAAAGACAAGAAAAAGGAGAAAGGAGCCTCCTCAGCAAATGATGCTAGAATAATTGGACATCCACATGCATAAAAACTGAATCTAGACACAGACCAAAGTTAGCAAGAGGAATAATTAGATAAAGGCTAAACATTACTATTTCTCCTCACAAAATCAGTCAAAATAGTTCATTAACTTACATATGGAAACTATGAAATTCTTAGACAACAATGAGAAAGTCTACATAATGATAGATATATGATGACTTTTTAGACATAAACCAAAGCCAAATTCATGTAAGAAAAAAACTGATAAGCTGTCAAGGCAATTAAAACTCAAGCCACACAAAGGGAGAAAAGATTTGCTAATGATAAAGATATCTTATAAATGATAAAAAGACTGATATTAAAATACACACAAATAACTTTTTTTTACTTTTTGTTTTTGTTTGGTCATGGGGCTTGAGAGACCTGGGCACTCTCCCTGAGCTCCTTTTGCTCAAGACTAGCACTCTACCACTATGAGCCACAATGCCACTTCTGGGTTTTTAGTGGTTAATTGGAGATAAGAGTCCCTGGATTTGGGGCTGGGAAGGTGGCTCAGTGGTAGAGCGCTTGCCTTGCATGCCTGAGGCCCTGGGTTCGATTCCTCAGCACCCCAGAAGCAAAAAGAAAAAAAGCCGGAAGTGGCACTGTGGCTCAAGTGGTAGAGCGCTAGCCTTGAGCTGAAGAGCTGAGGGACAGCGCCCAGCCCCAGAGTTCAGGCTCCACGACCGGACCCCCCCCCACAAAAAAAAAAGAGTCCCTGGATTTTCCTGCCCAGGTTGGCTTTGAACCATGATCCTTAGATCTCAGCCTCTTAAGTAGCTAAGATTACAGGCCTGAGCCAGCAGCACCCTGCACAAAGAATTCTTAATACACAATAAGATATGCTGGAACAATGAGAAGTACAAGTTGTTATGTCAAAAACGAACTTTACAACTTTGGTGGGGGGGTGGAGGG
>NW_012267315.1:7517592-7522975 GCF_000151885.1 Dipodomys ordii
AGCACCACATAAGCAAAAAGAAAAAAGCTGGAAGTGGCATTGTGGCTCAAGTGGTAGAGCGCTAGCCTTGAGCTGAAGAGCTGAAGGACAGCGCCTAGGCCCGGAGTTCAGGCCCCATGACTGGACCCAAAAATAAATAAATAAATAAAATAAAATAAAAAACGCTTCACACCTTCCACTCCAGGATGTATGTATCCCAACCTTGTATCCCTTCTTGGTGAGCAGTGATACTGAGACAAATAACATACAGTAGAAGTAAGCCTGTGCCTGTTTGCACGTCTGGACTTCTATCTCCTGTCTTGCAACACATTCTTAGCATGTTTGCTCTGGAAGGATCCAAGACCACATTAGAAACTCAACTATAATGAAACAGATTGATTGTGAGAGGCCCAGCAATGTGGGAGGCCCAGGAGGATGAGATGAAGGAGGAGGAGTTAGGGGAAGAAAGAGCAGGAGGAAAGTCCATCATGAAAAGGAGGAATACAGGGGCTGGGAAGGTAGCTCAGTGGTAGAATGCTTGCCTTGCATGCATGAGGCCCTGGATTCGATTTGTCAGGACCACATAAGCAGAAAAAGCCAGAAGTAGTGCTATGGCTCAAGTAGTGCTAAGCCTCAAGTTGAAGAGCTGAGGGACAGCGTCCAGGCCCAGAGTTCAAGCCCCACAACCAACAAAAAAAAAATAGAAGAAGAAGAAAGAAAAGAAAAGAAAAGAAGAGAGAGAGAGGCAGGGAGGGAGGAAGAGAGGAAGGATGGAAGGAAGGAAGGAAGGAAGGAAGGAAGGAAGGAAGGAAGGAAGGAAGGAAGGAAGGAAGAGAAAAAAAAGAAAAGGAGGAAGGCAGCAATGGAGGGAGAGGAAAGGTGTACACACTAACTAGAGAACTTGCTGGAATACAACAAGAGCCTCTAAATCACCCACAACAACATCTCCTGGTCCTATAGTTATCTCTTATGTCACCCTCTGGTCTCAGCTTAAATACCTCTTCATATGTGTTTGCTGAAGTCAGTGCAACTGATGACCATGTTGTCAGACTGCCAACAATGCTTGTCAACACTCTCTTGCACTTCTCCATCCACATCTGTCCCTGAACCTCTTGGACCCTCTCAGGTCAGTTGTATATGTGCTAAAGCTAGGAGCTAATCTTTCCCAGAGACCTGGCCACAAGCTGTTTACTTCCTCCAGCCAGATATACGACCACTTCTTGTGACCAGATATTTATCCAAACTCCTGTCTAGTCTCCTATTCAAAAAGAAGTGCATTGTGTACCTACCCACATCCTGGATACCCAAGGTGCACTGAAAGCTGTTTTGCTACAGCACTGTTTCTTAGGGTTATCAGACACACCATTCGCCCAGAGGTTCCAGAAATGTAGGATGCTTAGTACTCAACCTAGAGAGTCCTAAGCAGACCTGAACCCAGCTCTGAAGCTGACCTATCCAGTGTCCTGAATCATCACACCAGAAGAAGAGGCTCAGAAGAGACAGAGTCAGTGTTCCCAATTTAAATATATAATTCCCAGAAGCTCTAATTTCTATTTAACTGGAATGTGCATGCCCACATTCAAGCATAACAATTAGCAACTTTCTGTTAATTGATATCCTCTTGTATCTAGATCCAAAAAAAAAAAAAACCCTCACAGAGGAAAACCACATATATTGTTCAGTGCTGTACGGTGGATGCTTGGTTCATTCTTCCTATAACACTACCCAGATTCCACTAAAGACATGACACCCTTCAACAAACCTCAAATTTTCATTTTATCACTTAAATTAAGCATATTCATTTTATCTTGCTTTGGGGCACCATTTGCTTTTATTAGAGGTAGATTTTCACAAAATTAAGCTCAAAGAAACACTCAGTATCTCTAACACAAGACTGCCTAAGAGCTTCTCTGTACCAAATAAGCAGCTTGAAAGTCTGTTTTTTGGAAATTCCTTTTGAGCTTTTTTCCTTCTTTATTTTTTGCTATGCTTGGTCAAAACCGCATGTAATAAATCTACAAACAAGGGGGGCTTATTTCAGTATGGCAGAATCAAGAAGGTCCAACAAATGATCTAAAATCCAGACTAGAGAAAATGGAACCCAAGTACACTGATACCACCACCTTCATGCCTAACTCACAGCATGCACCACACCAGTCAAGAGAAAATTTTGATTTAAAAAAAATTCTTGGGCTAGGAATGTGGCTTAGCCTGAGTGCTTGCCTAGCAAGCCCTGGGTTCGATTCCTCAGTACCACATAAAGAGAAAAATCCACAAGTGGCACTTAGCTCAAGTGATAGAGTGCTAGCTTTGAGCAAAAGAAGCTCAGGGACAGTGCCCAGGCCTAAGCCCCAGGACTGAAACAAAAAAAAAAAAGCAAAAAAAAAAAATTCTTGGGCTGGGAATGTGGTTTAGTGGTAGACTGCTTGCCTAGCATGCATGAAACACTGGGTTCAATTCCCTAGTACAACATAACAGAAAAAGATAGAAGTAGCGCTATGGCTCAAGAATAGAACACTAGCCTTGAGCCAAAGAAGCTCAGGGCCAGCACCCAGGCCCTGAGTTCAAGCCCCAGGACTGGCAAAAAAAAATTATCATTTGCTCATGCACAGTTGATAAATAAGAGACCGTGCATACACCAGAGGCCACATCAGGCCGAGGGGGTTATATAGGCGAGAAGACCTAGAAAAGCAGGAACAAAATGACCACTTTCAGCAGAAGAGAAAAACCCTCGGCAGAAGCAGAAAGCACCTTGAACTGCATTTTATAAAAAATGAAAAACACAGCTGGGCACCAGTGGCTCACACCTGTAATCCTAGCTACTCAGGAGGCTGAGATCTGAGGATTGCCAATCAAAGCCAGCCTGGGCAGGAAAGTCCATGAAACTCATCTCCAATAAACTACTAGAAAAGCAGAAGTGGCACTGTAGCTCAAGTGGTAGAGTACTTGCCTTGAGCTGAATGGCTGAGGGACAGCACTCAGGCCCAGAGTTCAAGCCCCATGACCAACAAAAAAAAAAGAAAGAAAGAAAAATACATGCCTACTGCCTGCTAGCACAGACACAGATCTTAGTGGGCTTCTATTTATCCTATTCTCATGAGCCCTGTGAGTTGTGGTTTTGCAAAACATGAGGTTTTTCAGAAAAGGTATCCTAGTGTAGCAAAAGCACTCCTGCTTTTATCTACCTGCCCCACATACTATGAGCTCCCTTAGACCAGGGAGAGCATCTCTTTCCCCAGTAGTATAAAACCAGACGACAGCACCAGGACTGGTGCTGTCTTATTTATAGAGAAATCACAAAAATATAACTTGAGTGGAAACAGTAGAAGATAAACCGGCAGAAAAATGATATATCTAAAATACTAGATTAACACTACTCTGAGCTATAAGACAAACTAGCCATAGGGAGTGCTACTCTTCTCACCAGATCTATGTGAAATGCAAAATGTCCCACTGACATCCTTGGGCACAGCACAGAAGAAAGGAAAGGACCCAATGGACCTGATGAATATAGGCTAACACAGAAGGCCAATAAGGGAAGATAGTATGGTTTTTGTAGGGAACCCTGGATTATAGAGATGGCTGGCAATTCCAGACTTGGACACTTATTTGATGAATGACCTTATCTGTTGACCCTCAAGTTTTTCCTCTGCAAAATAAGAGTGATGCTAGTGTCCACCTGTTGTGAGGATTCAATAGGATAAAAAGGGGAGACAGCGAGGATGTAGCCCTTGCCCAGTATGTACACGATCCAGTGTTTGGGGAGGGGAGAAGGTTTACTTTTCATAGGGCCTGATGTGTTTTAGCATACTATATACTCTCTGATAACAATAATAAATGTGTGTGAGCACCAAACCATAACTAGCCTGACCTCAGGAGCTCCCATTTCATATGAATCCAAGAAAAAGCTTGGGTTCAGACCCCCAAGCAAGCTATGAAATAATGGGAACTGGAGGGCAGACCTTGCTGTCCAGTACTTGAACCCCAGATGCTCTTTTCAGTGCTCTGTGCAAGGAGGACTGTGGCTGGCAAGGAATGTCTGTCATCAAATGGGTACCAGCTGGGGCATGAAAGAAAACACAGAAAGAATAAAAGGGACAATAACTGTCTAGTTAAACTTTAGCAATAAATACAGAGAAAAATAATTTTAAAATATATGTTAAATAAAATTTCAGTTATGAGAGAAAGGAGTGAAAAGAGATGTTAAATCTAATTAAACTACCTTCAGGTTAGAGCTGCTGAAGTGGCCCTGCAAATCATAAAACAAAGAAAATGTATTCAGCAATTTGTTTACATTCCAATATCCCTTGGGCTCACAGAAGACTTTCCATCTTGGAGGTGGAAGCCAAATTCTTTAACCAAAAGACAGAAAATGTCTAAGGCATACTTTATGTACTTCATTCCACTGAAAGCTGTAAAAGAATTAATGTCAAGAGAAACAGTGACAGTGATTATATGCTGTTGATGTAACTGTAGTCCTCTTGAACTCCCAAAAGACTTGGAAATTGTGATGAGAACTCTTTGCATAACTCATGTTAACCTTTCATAAACATGATCAGATGTATCATATGCCATGAGCTTAAATTTGGATCCATTTTTAAGTTATATTGTTTACAGTACACCAATCCAGACATTTCACATATTTTCCTGAATGAAATGCCTATTACTCAAAAAGGTAAAAGGTATTTTTAAGGAAACAAAGTACCTATTAATGTATAACACCCCCTTCCTTAAGGAGTTAGATGAAATAAGATAGATGAAAGCTATTTTACTTTCACTCAAGCTTTCCATAATATGTCAATATTCTGCCATTTAACATGCTTTCTGAAACACATCTGAGATTACTCCGAAATGGTATGATTCTAAAAACATCTAAAGTAGAGAAGACAGTGCTGCCAGCATCTCAGTCTCCTTCAGCAAAGAAAAAAAAAAGCATTACTCACAGTATCTGTCTTAATTACTCATTCTGTGAAAAACATATTTTCAGCAAAGCCATGTCAGACAACCATTCATCCCCCGACAGGACTTAAATAAGGCATTCTAAACTTAGATATTTCCAAAAGCAGCAGACATGTTCCATGGAAGTAAACAGTGGGATCTGATTTAAGGCAGGAGTGGGTATCCTGCTCACGTGGAATCCATGTGCCCTATAGCAAAAGGACATACTTCTCAAGTAAGAAAATTAAAAGGAAATGCAAGGAGAAAAAGGGGTATCACCTACCTACACTTGAGTGAACCTGATGAGCTCACAATCCTCAATGACAGGTTCTGCTACAGAACTTTAAAAATATTGAATAAAGGGCTGGGAAGGTGTCTCAGTGGTAGAGCACTTGCCTTGCATGCATGAGGCCCTGGGTTCGATTCCTCAGCACCACATAAGCAAAAAGAAAAAAGCCGGAAGTGG
>NW_012267315.1:7528040-7534453 GCF_000151885.1 Dipodomys ordii
GCTTTTTTCTTTTTGCTTATGTGGTGCTAGGGAATCAAACCTAGGGCCTCATGCATGCAAGGCAAGCGCTCTACCACTGAGCCACCTTCCCAGCCCCTCTGTGAGACTCTTATCTCCAATAAACCACTAGAAAACCAGAAGTGGTGCTGTGGCTCACGCAGTAGAGCACTCACCTTGAGCTGAAGAGCTGAGGGATAGCACCCAAGTCCAGAGTTCAAGCCCCACGACCAACTGGAAAAAAAAAAAAAAACAGAAAACTGGACAGGGAGCTGTCAAAGTGGTAAACTGCTAGGCTTGTGCAAAAAAGCTCAGGGACAGCACCCACGTGCTGAGTTCAAGCTGCAGAACTGGAAAACACACACACACACACAAATTAAAAAATAGGCCTGGGAAGAGAAAGAATGATGGAAAGGGTGATATTAAGATGCATTGTAGGGCTGGGAAGGTAGCTCAGTGGTATACTGCTTGCCTCGCATGCATGAGGCCCTGAGTTCAATTAGCACCACATAAGCAGAAAAAGCCGGAAGTTGTGCTGTGGCTCAAGTGGTAGAACGCTAGCCTTGAGCTGAATAGCTGAGGGACAGCGCCCAGGCCTAGAGTTCAAGTCCCATGACCACACACACAAAAAAAAAGATGCACTATAGTCAAATCGACATGTTGAATTAAAATTTTTTAGTATAGCTACTTAAATATAAATAATAAAAAGATTAAAGATAATAATTTTAAAATAAATTTTAATGGGCCTTAATAGATAACGCACCCAAAATGACACACAGATAGCAAATGTGCACTAGAAAGATGTTCCGTATCACATATCAGGGAATGCAGATTAAAGCAATGGCTTATATAAATGACTTTATAAGCCACACCTTAGAAAGTCTCATTTTTAGACAAAGAAACAATTACAAATGCATAAACCAACTGCAAAGGTCAGGAATCTTTAAATGTGATAAAATTTAAGATGATTACTGTTTTGCTTCTGAATCCTGTTTTCCATAAAACATCATATTAATTGCAGTAATAAAACTCTCAATATTATCAAAAGGAAAGGAAATTCAAAGGAAAGATATGTATTTTACAAAAATCAAATTCTTTTTCTCAACTAGATATATTTATAAGGAGAGTTGAATCACTATTAGTGAATAGAGTTTTTTCTTGTTTTATATAATAATTTCTTGTTTTAAATGGCTTTATTCATTTCTAGCTGAGTGGGTCTAGTCAAAAGGAATGAAAGAGTTAATAATGACACAGTTCAAGAGTGGCTGCATAAATCAGGGAGCATGAATGATCCCATTATCTGGTAATGGATCCCTGGCTTTGAGGAGCTTTTCTAAAGATAAATCCACACAGTTTGTTCACAAATAAAATAAAATAAAATTAAAAAAAAAAAGATAAATCCACAAATGCAGCCACATAAGGAGGACCTTCTAAAAGTCAATGCCTGATTCCAATATAAAATGATGGGATGTATGCGATGACACAGGATAGATTGGAGTTCTCTGTGGTGAAACTTTATCACTTCAGAGATGACTTCTCCACACACTGGCATAAAGGTGACAAGAGAATATCAGAAAGCAGGTAGGAAGGAAAAGTCTAAGTAAGAATAGAAGAATTACGTAAGAATAAGCAGATACGCGACAGACAGGAAATAGATCCACTCAGGTCTCTAGGACAGTAAATACAAAAAAGAATACTCACAATTGACACCAGTATTGGGATTAGTGGGGCAGATTCTGTATCTCAGATAGGTCCTAGATTGAATCACTTTAAGAATGCAAATTAGGGACTGGGAAGGTGGCTCAGTGGTAGACTGCTTGCACACACACAAAAAAACAAAACACAATAGCAGACACATTTCTGGACTTCTCAACATTTTCAGAGTATTAACAGAAGCCTGAAGACAATGAAGGGTAATAGAGGCACCCAAAGGATGGCAGCACAACCACCAGCAGTCCATAAAATCAACAATGACTTTCGACAAAAGGAAATGTGGATTCTCTTCACCCTCTGTCTGGAGGACTACCAGAAGTTCCCTTCTGGGGCTATTCTTGCCCTTCAGTGCAAACTCAGAGCACAAGAGATTCTGGGTAAGTGCTCTAGCACTGAGCTACATCCCAACCCTCTTGCCTACCTTTGATGAGCTCTGGCCTGTAGGTCTTGCGCAGCTGCTCCAGGAAGTTATTGTAGAAGCTTTCTGCCTGCTCTGTGGGCATTGCCAGGTGGAAGTCAGGCTTGTTCCCCTTGAGGACACACTGGAGTGTAAACTGGCTAACACACAGCACTTCATATTGTTTGTCCATCACACTCTTGGACCAGTGCTTCCCACTCTCATCCTCAAATACACGCAGATTTAAAATCTTTCGGACCCTATAGGGAAAAGAGCAGTGAAATCCAACTGAAGGATCACAAGGCCCCCAACACATTCTATACTCTCAAATGTCCCCAGCATCCTGGCAAGTAAGGACATTATTAAAGTCCATCACCTATATAAAGCATCACCTTAGGCTGTTCAATGTGGACAATTAGGCAAATATTCTGAGAACACTCATAGGAACTACAAATATGTAGAAAGTTCTGGGAAATGACACCAGATAATTGTATCATCACAGACTCCCCAAGCCCATAGGGAGTTCCCCATAATTGTGTGAATGACAAAGGACCAAGGAAGTGGACTATGTAATGGTTATAGGTCAAATTTAAGAACCATGAAAGAATCATCAGCAAGAAATATGAAATTCTACCACCTGAGAGTCACTCTGTAATGCTGATGGCAAGCAGATTTCCATCTACTGACCCTTTACATAGTGTCTTCTGTGGCAGTCACTGTATTACTAGTGCTCTGAGACCAAGGCTTATCTTATGGTGAGTCACATCTCTTAAATGCCAAGTTGATATTAGTTATCTAGTATGTCACAGCCATTGTGTCAGTTAGTTTTATTATTACTGTGACCAAATATCTGAGAAAAAAAAACTTAATGGGAGGAATTAGGGGACTGGAGGGGTGGCTCAGGTGGTAGGGCACCTGCCAATTATAGATAGTGAGTTTGAGTCCTGATCTTGGACTAGAGATCTACAAGTAGAGTTGTGGCTCAAATGGTAAAGAGTGCTAGCTTTGAGCAAAAGAAACTCAAGTATAGTGCCCAGGCCCTGAGTTCAAGCCCCAAGACTGGCACCAAAAAAAAAAGAAGAGAAAAATATACCTTTAAGCTTTTGGGGTTGGAGGCATGGCTCAGTTGGTAAAGAGCTAGCCAATGAGCAAAAGCATCTGGTACCAAGTTTAAGCCCCTATCTTGGAGGGGGAAAAAAAAGAGAAAAGAAAAAAAAGGACTTATGAATTTTTTCTCATAGTTTCAGTGGTTTTTTTCGATTCACAGTGTAAGAATGAGTCTGGCACAGCAGCCTGCATCATTGCAGCCACTAAGGAGAGAAGTATATCGAAGGAGAGGGGAGAAGAGTGGAAGAAGAGGGAGCAGGAGGAAGGGAGGGAGACAGAGACTATGCCAACAGGCTTTCTCTTTTTCCCCTTTATTCCATATGGGTTCCTTGCCTATGGCATGATACTATTCACAGTCCAGACAGGTCTTTCTACATCTCTGGAAAGACACGAAAGTGTGCTTTACTAATGTCTCAGGCACTTCTCAATTCAATTAAGTTGGCAATCACAATTAACCATCACAAATCCATCCCTTGTCAGCTTAACACCTAAACACATCTACTTAAATCATAACATTCAACCCAGGCTCTGCCCATCTCATGTTCATCTTATAGTTCAAAGTAAATATAGTATATCTCCCAGAAAGCCAATGTCTTCTTAACAGTTCCAACACTGTTGAAAGTCAAAGTTCAAAGTCTACTCTGAGACTCAAGGTAAATGCTTACCTGTGTGCCCATGTAAAATCAAAAGAAGGGGCTGAGAAGGTAGCTCAGTGGTAGAGTGCTTGCCTTGCATGCATGAGGCACTGGGTTCGATTCCTCAGCACCACATACACAGAAAAAGCTGGAAGTGGTGCTTGGCTCAAGTGGTAGAGTGCTAGCCTTGAGCTGAAGAGCTGAGGGATAGCGCCCAGGCCCAGAGTTCAAGCCCCATGACCAACAAAAATTTTAAAAAATCAAAAAGAAAATTTTATCTTCTAATATACAATGGTATAAAATAAACATTTCCATTCCAAAAGAGGGGAATAGGAGCATAGAAAGGAAGAATGGATCAAAGCAAGACAAAACCTAGTAAGGAAACATTAAATCCTACAGCCCCACACCCAGCACCTGGGGGCACATATCCCATACAAAGATCTAGGGTTTAGAAATCCACATCTTACATGTGTTCCAGTTCCTTTTGCGTGTCTTCCAGCGAAATACCCAGTAACACACAGATGCCCTGTCCAATGGCACTTATCTGCTCCCCTCCAACTAGAAAGGAACCAAGAAGGAGAAGACTCAGAAGCAACCTGGTGGCATGAAATGCTTTTTCAGTATCCTTAGAACTGTTTTCAACATCACACTTATATCTTACAACTTCTTTGAATAGTTAGTGAGAAGCTAAAAGTGAAAGGTAATTAAATCCCATCCTCTCTTAATCTAGAATAAATCGGAGCTGTAAAGTGAAAGTCATTAAGCAAGACTAGGAACATATTTTTCATCTGTGTAACCTAAAACTTCTGCTGGTCCAGTTTGCCAGTCAGTAAGACTAGAACAATATTGTCCTCCCCCACAGAATTCAGCTCAGCTAATCTAATTCTCAGGAAGAAGGTTCCTACTTTTCTTGGAAATCAGCAAACACAGTATCACATGAGCAATGTTCACATGATAAAAACAAGTGTTTTTCCTGCTTACTACAGAGAAGATAAATATACATAAAAACTATAATCCAGGCACTCCTGTAATCCTAGCTACTCAGGAGGCTGAGTTCTGAAAACTGATTCAAACCTGCCTGGGCAGATAAGTCTATAAGACTTTGATATCCAAAAGCCAAAAGTACCACTGTGGTACAAGTGGTAGAACACTATCTTTGAGTAAAAAACTCAGAGACAGTGTCCAGGCCCCATGTCCAGCAAAAAAAAAAAAAAAACAGAACAAAACAAAAACATGATTATATGTTAAGTTTCCCCTCAGCAAACTCTAGTATTAAAGTAACATCCTAAGCCAATATCTGCAAATCTTTTTTTTGGGCAGATAAGTCTATAAGACTTTGATATCCAAAAGCCAAAAGTACCACTGTGGTACAATAGAACACTATCTTTGAGTAAAAAACTCAGAGACAGTGTCCAGGCCCCATGTCCAGCAAAAAAAAAAAAAAAAAAACCAGAACAAAACAAAAACATGATTATATGTTAAGTTTCCCCTCAGCATCCTAAGCCAATATCTGCAAATCTTTTTTTTTCTTTTCATGCCAGTGGTTAGTTGGAGATAAGAGTCTCATAAACTTTCCTGCATAGTCGGGCTTTGAACCTTGATCCTCAGATCTCAGCCTCCAAATATGTTTGAATTATGTATCTCATTAAAAAAAATTCCCAAGCAAAACTACCCACATTAATGTATTTGTAAACAAATGCATGTCCTACTAACTTTAGACAATACCTTAAGAGTTGCCACAGAATTTAAGCCAACATTCAGCATTATGATAGTGAAATTAAATTCATATCTCAAATGGCAACATTGATAACTTCCTCTTTTTGTCAATTTTTTGCCCAATTTCACTAGATTATTATTGTCTTATTGTTTTGTTGTGTACTGACCTAATGTTCCAATCAGGAATAGAAGGTCAATTTGACTTTTTCCTATTGTTTGCTTCTGCTGTGTAATAATATAAATATGCCTAGCAAGGCAACATGGACCATACCATGTTGCAATATATTACAAGTTAAGGAAAGAAAAACTCCAAGCTGGATGCCAGTGACTCATGCCTACAATCTTGGCTATTTAGGAGGCTGAGATATGGAGGATAGCAGATTGAAGCCAGTCTGAGCAGAAAAGTTCTCAAGACTTCATCTCCAAAATAATCAGAAAAAAGCATAGCTCAAGTGGTAAAACACCAACAAAGTGAGCGAGCACAAGGCTCTGAGTTCAACCCCCAGTACCACCAAAGGAAAAAAAAAATAAAGAAGAAAAAAAGCTCTCCTCTTTCTTCAGGTATCTGACAGGACTCCAGGATCTATGTATTCCTGAAAAAAAACACCAAAACTTAATTCCTCTTATTGTTTTTTGTTTTTATTATTGTGAAAATACTGTACAGAGGGGTTACAATTACATGAGCAAGGTAATGAGTACATTTCTCCTCTTACTGTTATGCTGAAAAAAAAATTTGGTGGGGGGAGGGTCTAGTCGTGGGGCCTGAACTCTGGGCCTGGGCACTGTCCCTCAGCTCTTCAGCTCAAGGCTAGCGCTCTACCACTTCCGGCTTTTTTTCTTTTTGCTTA
>NW_012267315.1:7534503-7536540 GCF_000151885.1 Dipodomys ordii
AAAAAAAAAAATGAGAGACCTGGGATGCAACTCAGTGGTAGAGTGTTTGTCAAGCATTTCCAAGACCCTGGGTTCAATTCCCAGCATCACATAAACTGATGTGAGTTTATTTCACTCAGAAAAAAAATTAAAGCATAAGAAACAATGCAAGCTGACAATAGCAACAATAATATCTACAAAAGAGTATCACAAGCCAGGCACAACTGGCTCACACCTGTAATCCTAGGTATTCAGGAGGTTGAGATCTGTGGACCATGGTTCAAAGTCAGCCCAGGCAGGATAGCCCATGAGACTCTTATCTCAATTAATCACCAAAAACCTGGAATTGGAACTGTGGATCAAGTGATAGAGTGCCAACATAGAGCAAAAAACCTCAGGGACAGTGCCCAGTACCTGCGTCTAAGCCTCAGGACTGGCACTGAAAGAGAAAAACAGAGTGACAGGAGCAAGAGATACTACAGTTAGACAGTGAAAGACATGCTCTACTTTAAAAGGTCTCAAAATAAACTATATTACCAAAGGAGGTTGAATATGTTTTGCAGAAACTTTAGAAACTAAGGACAAAACATGATGGTATTAAATCACCTAGAAACATGAAAAAAATCCTAGAAGTGAATGGCCTTAAAAATGTTTCAGAATCATACTTCTCATAAGTCAGGACCACTATTCTGAAACATTTTCTAACTAATCATAATTAATCAAACTAGGTTGGCACCCTCCACAATGAGCAAACAAAGGCCTAAATTTACAATATCCAGTATGGTAGACAGTAGCTATACATGGTCTTTGCATACTTGAAACATGGCGAATCCAAAGAAAGAGGTGATGCTAAACTGCACACAGGATTTCAAGGACTTAGGTCAGAAGGCTTAGTCCAAAATGGAAAATAGAGAAATGCATAACACGGAATGTGTGTGTTAGAAATAAAGATGGGGGGCTGGGAAAGTGGCTCAGTGGTAGAGCGCTTGCCTTGCATGCATGAGGCCCTGGGTTCAATTCCTCAGCACCACATAAGCAAAAAGAAAAAAGCCGGAAGTGGCGCTGTGGCTCAAGAGGTAGAGCACTAGCCTTGAGTTGAAGAGCTGAGGAACAGCACCCAGGCCCAGAGTTCAGGCCCCATGACCGGACCCAAAAAAAATAAATAAATAAAAATAAAGATGGAGGGCTGGGAAGGTGGCTCAGGGGTAGAGTGCTTGCCTTGCATGCTTGAGGCCCTGGGTTTCGACTCCTCAGCACCACATAAGCAAAAAGAAAAAAGCCGGAAGTGGCGCTGTGGCTCAAGTGGTAGAGCGCTAGCCTTGAGCTGAAGAGCTGAGGGACAGCGCCTAGGCCCAGAGTTCAGGCCCCACGACCGGACCCAAAAAAAAAACAAACAAACAAACAAAAAAATAAAGATGGAAGTAGAGGTGTAGCTCAAGTGATAGAGAACTGGCCTTAAATGAAAAAGCTCATGGCCAGCACCCAGGCATGGTAATGCACACCTAAAATTCCAATAACTCAGAAGGTTGAAGCAGGAAGATGCAAATTCAAAGACAAGGCTTGGCTATATAAGTTTCAACCTGGCCTGGATGAGATCATGTCACAAAAAACAAAACACACAAAAAAATGAAAAAGACACTACAGTTAACATCATACATAACAGTGTAAAACTAGACTCGTTTCCACTAAAAGTGTAAGAGCAGGAATAAGTCTAGGATTTCTTTCTCATCACTGCTTTTTATCTTACTATAAGTCATAGCAAATGAAATAAGGCAAGAAAAGGAAATAAAAGATATAGTGATTGGGAAAGAAAAATTATCACAAATACTATGATTATCTATGGAGAAAATAGCAAAGGATCAACAATACAACAATTTAAAAAACTCCAAAAATGAATATGTTATTATAACAAGATTATAGGATACAAGATTAAGCTAAAAAGGCAATCATTTTCCTATATAGTACCAATAAATAAGCAAATGGAATTTAAAATAAAGCATGTAATTCAATTAACCTCAGAAATGAAATACTTAGATATTAATTTTTTTTTTTTTTGGT
>NW_012267315.1:7547030-7549544 GCF_000151885.1 Dipodomys ordii
GCTCTACCACTGAGCCACCTTCCCATATGCTGAAAATTTTAAAGATTTTCTTCAGTGCTGCTTTTCTTATAATGGACTATATGAGACTTACTAACCTATTAGCCAGTGACTCAAAAGCTGAAATAAGAGTAATCTTTCCTGAAATACGTGGGCTTATCCTGGGCTTAGTTTGCTCATGTGCATTGCTTTAGAAAAAGTCCTCTGGCTTTAAATAAATTATTATTTTCTTAAAATCTCAACTTACTTTCTAAATTTCTCCTAGGTTATTTTAAAAAATAATATATATATTCCATTAAAATAATGTATATGCATTATAGAAAACTTGTAAAATATAAGGGAATGGGAAGAAAACAAGACTACCCAAAGACAAGAATTTCAATATTTTTAATAATTTTTTTCTGTATTTATTTATAGATTTTTACCTCATATTTGTTTTCAGCTACTGTAATAACTTTTAATATTTGTATCTTATCTTAACACTGCCTAAGAAATTTCACATTATAAGCTTTTTCTAAATACCTTTTAATTTTTTTATTGTTATTATAAAGGTGATATACAAGGGGGTTACAGTTACATAAGGCAGGTAAAGAGTACATTTCTTTTTGGACAATGTCACCCCTTCCCTCGTGCTCTCCCATTTTTCTTCCCATCTCTACCCACAAGTTGTATAGTTTTCAACATAGTGTCTAGTGTGTATCACTGCTGCATTTGTTCACCCTAAATACTATAAAAAATAATTTTATTGTTATTATTAATGTGTTGTACAGATGGGCTACCATAACATATGTCAGGTAATGAGTACTTTTTTTTGGACAATGTCACCTTCTTTTGCTTTCCCTCAGTTTTCCCTCTCTCATCCCTGCCCACAAGTTACATGGGTCATTTTCCACATAGTATATACTGAATTGCATGGCTGCATTTGTTCATCCTTCCTTCCTCTCCTTCTGTACCCTTTTCCTTACCCCCAAAAAAGAAAAAGAAAAAAAAAAGGCAAAGCAAAAACAAACACTACCCACCACCACCAACAACAACAAAAAACTATTTTGCCACTTACTGGAGTTCATTTTCTAAACACCTTCAATAGCAGCAACCTATCCAGTGTACTAACCAGCTCATTTTGCTGGACATATGACTTGTTTCCAGATTTTCCCTTCAATAAATAACAAGGCGCTGAAAAAACTCTGTATACCAAAGTGCTTTTCCACAACTGAGATTATCTTCTTAGAATATGTTCTCAGAAAAAGAATCACTAAAGAAGTTCTTTTGTTTTATAGTACAGTAGTTTGAACTGAGAGCCTTGTGCTTGTTACATGGATACTCGATGCGAAGCCATAACCCCAGCCCAAGAGCTCCAATTTTTTTTATAAAGTATCATAATAAAAAAATAAATTACAGGGGCTGGGAAGGTGGCTCAGTGGTAGAGCGCTTGCCTTGCATGCATGAGGCCCTGGGTTCGATTCCTCAGCACCACATAAGCAGAAAGAAAAAAAAAAGCCGGAAGTGGCGCTGTAGCTCAAGTGGTAGAGTGCTAGCCTTGAGCTGAAGAGCTGAGGCACAGCGCCCAGGCCCAGAGTTCAGGTCCCACAACCGGACCCCCCCAAAAAAAATAATAAATTACAGGGCTGGGAAGGTGACTCAGTGGTAGAGTGCTTGCCTTGTATGCCTGAGGCCCTGGGTTCGACTCCTCAGCACCACATAAGCAGAAAAAGCCAGAAGTGGTGCTGGAGCTCGAGGGACAGCACCCAAGCCCAGATTCAAGCCCTACAACCGACAAAAAATAAATAAAAATAAATAAATAAATTACACTTCTAAGTCTATATATGAAATAGATTGATGCTCAAAGGGTTCAAAGGGATCTTTCTTATAAACAAATCGTTTCCTGACAGGGAAAAACATGAGCTTCATTACTTTAACGTGAGCCTCATTATTCTAATGAAAAGATCATGGGGCTGGAAAAGAGTTGATAGTTTAGTTGGATTTTTTTTCATGAATGAGTGGCATATGCCTTGAGACCTATTCAAGAATTCATATACATAATTCACACACACCAAACTTTAGTGTTGAAATTTAGTGATAGGCAAACAAATGAATATGTTTGAAATGTTTCCTAATAAAGGTTTTAAAGCAAGACTAGTATAGATTGTGAATGTAGCTCTGAGGTAGGGTGCTTGCCTACCATGCACAAGGTCGCAGGTTCAGTTCCCAGCACTTCAAAACAAAAACAATTAGATTAAATTAACATAGGAATATGTCTGAAAAATCCCAAGAGATTCTGTCACATAAGATATGTGATATCTGATGTTCAATTCTGTCTTAACCATAACATACTGGCATCTGGGCACCAGTGCCTCATGTCTGTAATCCTAGCTACTCAGGAGGCTGAGAGCTGAGGGCCACAGTTCAAAGCCAGCCTGGGCAGGAAAGTCTGAGACACTCATCTCCAATTAACCACCAAAAAGCAGAAAGTGGAGCTGAGGTTCAAGTGGTAAATTAAAAAAAAAAAAAAAAAAAAAC
>NW_012267315.1:7550999-7558094 GCF_000151885.1 Dipodomys ordii
TAAGCTGAGGGATAGCAACTAGGCTCTGAATTCAAGCCTTCAGTACCTACCTACCTCTACACACACGCACACACACGCACACACACACACGTACCAGCCTTAAGCTGAGGGATAGCAACTAGGCTCTGAATTCAAGCCTTCAGTACCTACCTACCTCTACACACACACACACACACACACACACGTCAACTAACACACACGTCAACTAACACACACGTCAACTAGTTTAATGTTAGTTTTTAATTTTAAGTAAGCTTGGCCTGAGTCTTTAGTGACTACATAACCTACATCAGTCATCTGGCCCCCTGATGTTCCAACTGAACGAGATGACGACAGGTGGGGAGGTTTGAGTCCACAGAAATTGGTGTAAAAGAGAGATGTGACCTCTTGAGTTCTCTGGCTCTGACCCATGACCTGCAGGGCACTCGGGCCGGCTCGGGGGCCGCCAGGCCTCCCCTGGAGGATTGAACGTGCTTGTACACAGCTGCTAGCTCGGCCAGGAAGCAGCCGCTCGCGTGCGAGCACTGTACCGCGTCTGCCGGGCGTCAAGCTGCATCCAGACACTGGGAAATGCAGGGAGAGGCGAAGGCGACGGGGCAGGGGACGAGGGGCTGGAGGACGGAAGGGAGGGGTTCCCTGCGCCGCCAATGCTCCACACGTGTGGTGTGCAACAGCTCCTTGGAGAACGGCCGTGGCCTGCACTCAGGACAGATAAAAACGGGGGTGGGGAGGATTCGATGACGCGATGAAGATGGTGATGGAACAGGGCGCGCTCATGCCGGGCCCAAAGCGGGGACCCAGCCACGTGCGGGCACGCTCCCGCCCGGTGCGGCGCGGCTGCGGGGGCCCCAGGCCCGTGCCGGGAACCCCCTGCCAGGCCCGCGGGTCGCAGGGGCTCAGGGGTGGCGCCTCCCGGGGCCGGCCCCGCCCGACTGACCTGTGACGCTGGCCCGGGTGACGCGCTGCACCACGGCCTTCATGGCGACGGCTAGGGGCGAGTGGGGCGGCGCCGCGCTTCGTCCCGCTTCGTGACTCACGAGGCGTCTCCGTCCACGGCGCCCTCTGCGGGTGACATCCGGAAGCGCGCCGGAGGACCTCTTCCAGCGGGTTGCTGCGTCCCGCCCACGTCCGGCACGCCTACCCACTGATTGGTCCTGCTCACGTCAGCCACGCCCACCTGGACCCTAAGCATGTGCCAGACCCATCCAAGGAGAAGCTCGGCTCAAACCTTGGGAGTGTGAAAAACTCCAGCCAATTCTCCACAGCCTGCGCACACGACACTCTGCCCTGACCAACCTTAATCTCTGCACTGGGTTTTATTTCTCCTCTTCCGCACAAGACCGAATCCCACCTTTGTCCGGAGTTCTTTTTCTGTATTTCTCCTCTTTTCCTCTTCTCTGCCCCCAGATCCTCCCAGTTTAATTTGCCATTTTTGTCTCTGCAGCTAATCATACCAAGTGCAAAAATAGCTGCTAAAATAGCCATTTAACCATGTAAACTACTCGTTTGTCTTAGAAATGTCACAGAGCAAAGAGGTGCATGATTCTAGAAGTCTTAATTCCTCCTGTAATACAGATACTAATACTTAGCCTTGCCATAAAACTGTTAGGAAATTAAAATTAAATATACTACATAAAGATACTTAGAAGGTACAAAGGACTATACTACTACTACCCTAACAAATTATCAGTGATTTTTTTTAAAATTAGCCAACTTTAGCACAGTGCACTTAAACAAAAAATGAAAATAAAGTCTCAGTTACTCCAGCTGAGTTAAAACATGGCTTAAGCCGGCCGCCAGTGGCTCACACCTGTAATCAAGAGGCTGAAATCTGAGGAGCACAGTTCAAAGCCAGCCCTAGTAGGGAAGTCCGAGAGACTGTTATCTCCAATTAACCACCAGAAAACCGAAAGTGGTGCTGCGCTCAAGTGGTAAGAGAGCTAGTAGCCTTGAGCTGAAGAGCTGCGGGACAGCGCCCAGGCCCAGAGTTCAAGCCCCAAGATGGACAAAAAAAAAAGATGCTTAAGCCCACGGGCTCTGAATAGTGTAAGAAGGATCCTAATGAAAGTAAGGAAGAGAGATAAAGTAAAAGAAGAGAGAAAGGAAGAGAGAGAGAAATAGAGAGGGAGAGAGCAAGGAGCTGTCATTCACTCAGAAAAATCTACAAACTAATATGCTTGAATTTTAAATACTGAATGCAAAATTATCTTTATGAAGTGGTCAAAGCTAACATCGCCAGTAGTAAAAGACCCTTACATAATTCCCAATACTACAATGGAAGGTCACACGGTATTTTTGCCTCACAGAGTCTTAAGTAACAATGAATAAAAAGCAAAATTCAATCGGGAAAGGACATATTAACAATTTAGGAAGTATCAGTAATCCACAAAGCAGGGATCTGCTAAAAAGCTGAACTGAGGCTCTCACAGGGTAAAAGCCAAACACATGGGTGGGAGAAGCTGATCAGCATTCAGCACTGTCGCTAGAAAGTAGTTCCTTTCAGGCCTAACTCTAGGGAAGAAAAAGAAACTGATATGTAGCCAGAAAGAAACAGGATCTAGCTCAAACAGGCTCTGTGAGTGGCCGTGTTCCAGATCCTCTGAAGACCTCCACTTAACTCTGTTTTAATTCTGAACTTCCTATACATATTTTGATAAACACCCCTGTGATTTAAGCTGGCTGTGTCAGTTTGTTGTTTGCAGCTAAATAGGACAGGTGACATTGATTGCATCATGCTGACTTTATGTCCCCAGCATGTAAAACAGCATCAGCACTAGCCACATTTGGCCTTTAATCTATACTTGAAGATGTATGAAGGTACTGGTCCAGAAGAACAGAAAAAGTCTATTTACTTCATGAATTTTATTCTAACTCATAAGAAACCCACTATCCAACAGTACCCAAAGGGCTGTTGTAAGCCCCAAAATGAACTGGGAAATTTTGCTGAATTTCAGTTTAACCTAAGGCTTTAATAACCAACATGAAAAAAATGTGAAGTCATATGAGCTAGTTTTGAAAAATGAGCCTATAGAAGCTCAATGTGGAACTTCACCTTGACCTTTTACACAAGTAAAATATAAAATACCTTCTGAATTACTATGTTTAGTTTCCTTCAAGGAAATAGTCTCTGCATTTACCACTGATTACATTTTGGAGCAAAGTTAAATAGATACTTTTCACAAACAAAAAACAAATCATCTATCAAACTTAAATGAACCAAAGTCTTTGTTTTCAGAATTCAGCAGTTAATCATAATTATTAACGAGGTCCACCAGTCCATGATTTGAAATAGTTGAGGATTTTGTCAGTAACTGGGACAAAATCTTTTTTATATGTGACAATCGTTTCCACATAAATTCCTTTTAGGAGCTCAGTCTTTTCAATTGTTGAGACAGGCATTTCACTTGTTGAATCATCCTTTTGCTCTACTTCATTACCTTAAAAAAAAAAAAAAACTTGAGTGATTAACTGTGAAAGCAATAATTAAAGTCTTGGAAATAAACTAAGTCTACTACAATGCTTGATAAGAAATGTACTCATTATCTTGCCCCTGTAATTGTAACTCCTCTGTACAGTATTTTCACAATAAAAAATAAATAAAAATTTTAAAAAAGAAATTTAAAAAATAAAATAAAAATAAACTAAGTCTAGAATCATGCCAATAGATGCCTATCACCATGTTCTTGAAGGAGGGGAGGGGGAGAGAAGGGGGGAGGAGGAGGAAGAAGAAAAGGAGGAAGAGGAAGAGGGAGGAGGAGGGAGGAAGAGGAGGAAGGAGTGGAAAAATATGACTGCTACCGGTGGCTCATGCCTATAATCCTAGCTACTCAGGAGGCTGAGATCTGAGGATCACAGTTCAAAGCCAGTCCGGACAGGGAAATCCGTAAGACTCTTATCTCCAATTAACGACCAGAAAACTGAAAGTGTGCTGTGGCTCAAGCCGTAGAGTGCTTGCCTTGAGCTGTAAGAGCTGAGGGACAGCGCCCAAGCCCAGGGTTCAAGCCCCAAGACCAAAAAAAAAAAAAAAAAACACCATAACTGCTATGGAACTCATTGCTGGGAATGTTTATTTTCAGACTACTTATACTTTTCATGAACAAGTGTAAGCTTCAAGATTTCACATAAGAGCTGGAGATAGTAACTTACATACAATTCCCCTTAAAAGGTACACATCAGTGGGCTTTTACTATGTTTAGAGTTGTGCAACTAGTACCAGGGTTGCTTTTAGAATACTTTCATCCATGGGCGGGGGGGGGGATCTATAATTTAGCAGGCACTTTCCATTGTCCCCACTCTTCACTCAGGCCCTAATAACCACATTAATCAGTTCTGCTCTCTTCGACTTCAGCATATAATTAAAAGGCTAAGAGATTTCCTCTTATACCCAGCAGCTGATTCGCTTTTAATGCTCTTTGGCTGTTTTAGCACTCTTTAACTAGTCCTGAGATTGTTTGCTCCTCATAGGAGATGAGGGCTAAGAGTACTGGGCAGCAAGCACTTCGTTAAAGAAATCCCACCTTGAATTTCACACATTCTCCCAACTGAGAGTAAGGACAGCGTCTTTGCTAAGTACCGTTCAGCATGTCAACGTTACTGGCGTCCAGTTCTTTGCGGATCTCTTAAGAGCCCAGGTCCTTTAAGTAACCGCTTCAACTCGTTTTAGAGTAACCTTGGGGCTTAAGCACCGGGAAGTGACTTTTAGACTCTCAGGCCTGGACCTACTTGCGGTTGGTTGTGTCGAAAACCTTACCTGATGGCGCCTGTTTACGATCCAAATAAAACACAGAGCCTAGCAGCGTCCAGGCGCCTAACGCGTACACCAAAGATAACCGCTTGTACCATACCGAGGCTGTCTGGGGATTCATGTTCAAACTTTTACTCCAAGGTGGCCCAAAGCATCGACGGGCTGTTGTCTTGTCGAGGTCGTTGCCGCTATCACCAATGGGAAGTCGGCTCTTCAGTCACTTCCTGCTCCACCTCGCAATGTACCTTGGGACTTGTAGTCCACCTTGGGCACCAGGCTATGGATCCTGGGGTAGGTGGCTTTTTGTCAAGCTGTGACAGGCCAAGCCACACTTCATACCGTGTGAAGGTAAGCAAATAACAACTTCTTTGGACAGAAACTTTCCCAATTGCATAACAACAATGCCCATCTTGCCATAGGTCAGAAGATGCAGAGAGGCTTAATTTCATCCTTCTTTCAGGTCTCAGATTTGCAGGAATACCGTTTCTCTCTTCCCTCTTCCTCATATTCCTGTAGGTGAATTTTTTTTTTTTTTTCCGGTAGTGGGGCTTGAACTTTGTGCCTGGGTGCTGTCCCTCAGCTCTTCAGTTCATGGCTTAGTGCTGTACCACTTGAGCCATAGCGCCACTTCCAGCTTGTTCTGCTTACGTGGTGCTGAGGAATCGAACCCAGAGCCTATGCAAGGCAAGCACTCTTCCACGGAGCCACCTTCCCAGCCCCCTGTAGGTGAATTTTGTGTGCCTGCAGGTCCAAACCAGTTTACCTTTGTGTTCTGGGTCCCACTCTTTGCAGCCTCCTCAGAGGCCTTTGTCATTAACTACACCCTAACAGCACTCACCCCACTCATTTTCCACTCACGAATTCTATTCATCATACAAATGTACCTATGTCTCAAAACCAAAACGAAAATGTCTTTTGATTCTGTCAGATTCTCTTATTCATGTTTCTTCAAGGCATAATCTACCCACATTTCAGTAGGTGAACACTGGAGAGCAAGGCTGATGTGTTAGGCCCGGGATAGGCAGGAATTACATTACTTTTTTTAGAAACATTTTGTCAAGATGATGTACAGGGGTTGCAGTTACATATGTAAGGGAGTGAGTACATTTCTTTCTTTCTTTCTTTCTTTCTTTCTTTCTTTCTTTCTTTTGTGCCAGTCCTGGGGCTTAAACTCAGGGCCTGGGCACTGTCTCTAAGCCTCTCTGTACTCAAGGCTAGTACTCTACTACTTGAGCCACAGCACCACTTCCAGCTTTTTCTGTTTATGTTGTACTGAGGCATGGAACCCAGAGCTTCATGCTAGGCAAGCCACATTCCCAGCCCGTGAGTACATTTCTTGTCCAACTTGTTACCCACTCATTTTTCATTTTTCTCCCACTTTCCCTACCCACCCATCCCCCAAGTTCATTTCCAACATACTGTCTTGTGAGTATCACTGTTGCATTTGGTTCACCCTTTGTCCTTTGTCTCACCATTTTGTTGCTCCCCTTCCCTTCCCTAATTTGAAACATATATATGATACCCAGGGTACCAAAATCAAATTCAGTAACAACAAGGGATAAACCATAAGAGGGAAAAAAACACAAAAAGAAAAAGGTTCCTCAAAAGACTAAACAACAGAGCTTCCCTATGATCCAGCAATCCCACTTCTGGGCATTTACCCAAATGACCACAAACACGGCCATACTAAAGCTACCAGCACAACTATGTTTATTGCAGCATTATTTACCATAGCTAAGCTATGGAATCAACCCAGATGCCCCTCAGTAAATGAATGGATCAAAAAAATTATATATATATATATATATATATGCATACATACAATGGAATTCTGTTTCCATCAGAAAGAATGATACAGACCCATTTGTAGGATATAGAAAGACTTGAAAAAAATCATATTAAGTTTAGCAAGCCAGACCCCCCCCAAAAAAAAAACATTATTTCCCTCATTTATAATAATTAGTACAGGGGCTGGGAAGGTGGCTCAGTGGTAGAGTGCTTACCTTGCATGCATGAGGCCCTGGGTTCGTTTCCTCAGCACCACAAAAGCAGAAAAAGCCAGAAGTAGTGCTGTGGCTCAAGTGGTAGAGTACTAACTAGCCTTGAGTTGAAAAGCTAAGGGACAGCACCCAGGCCCAGAGTTCAGGCCCTACGACTGGCAAAAGAACAAAAAAAAAAAAAAATAGGACATGTCTAGGATAATCCTAGAAGATGGACAGAATAGCTCAATAGCTATATGCATATGACCGTATAAGATGATGTTAAGCTGGGAAGGTGGCTCAGTGGTAGAGTACTTGCCTTGCATCCATGAGGCCCTGGGTTTGATTCCTCAGCACCACATAAGCAAAAAA
>NW_012267315.1:7558149-7559738 GCF_000151885.1 Dipodomys ordii
CTTTTTGCTTATGTGGTGCTGAGGAATCGAACCCAGGGCCTCATGCATGCAAGGCAAGCACTCTACCACTGAGCCACCTTCCCAGCCCCCTTACTTCTAATTTTTTAACTATTGATCTACCCTAAATAGAAACTTCACAAGATCAGGAATTCATGTTTTATTGGCTATGTTCCCAGCACACAGATGATTCCATAACTTTCTGCAGAATAATTTTTGTTGG
The DNA here is from genome assembly GCF_000151885.1 of Dipodomys ordii. Lineage (NCBI taxonomy): Eukaryota > Metazoa > Chordata > Mammalia > Rodentia > Heteromyidae > Dipodomys > Dipodomys ordii. Next base: position 7,558,370 of record NW_012267315.1, read on the forward strand.
GTGAATCAAATACCAGCTCCAAAGTTCTGACAGGAAGTGATTGTGGGCCTAGTTTTACACCCAGCAATAGGAACATAGTCAAACAGGAACACAGATTTGCAGACATGCCCAAGTCCAATGAATTATTTTCCATGTTCTCATTTTGACAAGTCATTTGAGATAGCAAATGTTGCATTGAATCATAGGAAGAATGGAGCTAAATAAGAATCCCACACAAAAGAAAGTAAGTCCTGCCAGGTGCTGGTGGCTCACGCCTGTAATCCTAGCTTCTCAGGAGGCTGAGGTCTAAGGATCACAGTTCAAAGCCAGCCTGGGCAGGAATGTTTGTGAGACTTTTTTTTGGGGGGGGGTCATGGGGCTTGAACTCTAGGCCTGGGTGCTGTCCCTGAGCTCTTTAGCTCAAGGCTAGCACTCTACCACTTGAGCCACAGTGCCACTTCTAGCCTTTTCTGTTTATGTGGTGCTAAGGAATCGAACCCAGGGCCTCATGCATGCAAGGCAAGCACTCTACTACTAAGCCACCTTCCCAGCCCACTACTCTCTTTTCTCACCAAGCTTACCCACTTTATTAATCTGAAAGGAAATCCACATGGATCACTGCCACCCGCAGCATCTTCATTTTTTATCCATATCCCACAAGCTCCTTAAAATGTCCACAACCCAATTATCAATGCCACATCCAACAAGAAACGTATGTTCTCTTCCTGTGCACCACACCTGGCATACTTGAATGTCAGAGCCATCTAGGTATCTCATATCCTTTTTTTTTATATTAATGTGAAACATAAATGTCCCAAAGAGAAAATTTTAGGTTTAATCTGCTTACAGTTTTATGTGCTCTTTCTTCAAGATGTATCTCAATTAAAAATTGTAACTAAAATATAAAAATACCCTATGGAAATGACAGAGAATATGAACTCCTGGAAAAGATAACTGTTACATAGGAAATGCTCCAAAAACATAGAGCAGAAGCAGAAGACAGAAAATATAAACTCAAAAGACAAAAGTATCAGAATCAATCAAGATGGCCCAACATCCAATTAATTGGAGTTGTTTCATTTGTCTACATCATACTTAACTGGCTTTTTTTTTTCTGGTCCTAGGCATTGTTCCTGAGCTCCTTTTTGCTCAAGGCTAGTGCTCTACCACTTGAGACATACTGCTACTTATAGAGTTTTTTGTGATTAACTAGAGATAAGTCTCACAAACTTTCCTTCCCAGACTGGATTTGAACTGTGATCCTTAGACCTCAGCCTCGTGAAAAGTTAGAATTGCAGGCATGAGCCATACGTGCCCTCATTGACTTTTTTTTTTTTTTGGGTCCGGTCATGGGGTTTGAACTCTGGGCCTGGGCGCTGTCCCTCAGCTC
>NW_012267315.1:7559788-7572509 GCF_000151885.1 Dipodomys ordii
CAGTGGTAGAGGCTTGCCTTGCATGCATGAGGCCCTGGGTTCAATTCCTCAGCACCACATAAGCAAAAAGAAAAAAGCCGGAAGTGGCATTGTGGCTCAAGTGGCACCCAGGCCCAGAGTTCAGGCCCCACGACCGGACCAAAAAAAAAAAAACTTCTCTCAAACATCAACCAAAAACTAAGAAAATCTTGGAGGAAAGCCCCACAAAACAAGAAAATCCAAATCCAAATAGGAAGGAAGCCAACTTGTGAAATGATGACATGTAAGAAAAGTGACTCTGATCTTGTCAAGTGACATAGAAACTTACTAAACAAAAAAGAAAGAAAAAACATAATACTCAATACACATATGAACAATATTTACATCATTAAACTGTATATATGCTCTTTATTAGTTTCCACAATAAACTTAAGAAACAAAAAAATAGAATTATTGTTATAGACCAGAATATACATTTTATCACTTAATAATATAAAAATAAAGGCATAGCTGATCCAAACTGGAGTGTGGAAGGAAGGTCTTAATATCTACATCCATTGAAAATAGGAATTGAAAGATAATTGGCTAAAATTCAACAAAAACATGTAAGGTTGAACAGTTAACCTCTGAAGAGCAGATATAAGTTTAGGGAGTGAGGAAAAAGCATTTATTAATTATAAGCTCTTTAGGGTACAATGTTTATTTTGTTTTTAAACAAACACATATAAAATCAAAAGTAATATATGTGTTTGTGTACATATATCAGAGTAGTATGTATAGATATGTGTGTGTGTCTGTGTGTGCGTGTACATTACATTGACTGGAAAAATAGTACCTGTACAAGTTCTTTCACTTGATGCCCAGGATAAGTGTGCCACACTCTGGTGGAGCCACTTATGCACATCAGCCTTTTTGCTATGTGTGTATGCCAGTAACCAGGGCTAGAACACAGGGTCTGGGCACTGTCCCTGAGCTTTTTTGATTAAAGCCAGCAGTCTACCACTTGACCCACAGCTCCACTTCCAGTATTTTAAATAATTTATTGGTGATAACAGTCTCACAGACTTTCCTGTCCGTACTGGCTTTGAACTACAATCCGCAAATCTTCCTGAGTAGATAGGATTATAGGCATGAGCCACTGGCATCAGGCCACCAGCCCTTCTTGGTGTCTACCTGGGCAGGACTGCTGACATGAGAGTTACATGTGAGGCAGCACAGTGCCCCATCCATGCTCTATCAGAACAGTCCTACATATTCCATATTTTTCCTTGACCCCTTAACATTTAGATATAAACAAGGATTAAGTTCAGTAAACACTTTTTTGTTTTGCACAAAGAAGAACGTTCATATTTTATTTTCTAAACAATATTGATTTAAATATAGAATATGGGCTGTGATTACTGCTGTGTTTTTAGTTAGCAGTTTGAATTTGAGATACTGAGGCAGAGACACCCTGTTGGATCTGAAGGAGACTAAGGCTTAGTGGTTGAGGAAGGCTGGCTTCAGGCCTGGATGAAAGGCACTAGGATGCTTATGTTCAGTTACCTGCTTCTTTTCTCATGAATGGCTGTGTATAACACACTAGTGACAAACAGAACCACAGGATCTCCTGCTATAATACTCATCCTGATTGCTGTTTTTCAGAGAGCTATTTTGAGAGAGTCACATCACACACAGAGACCTCAGGAGGTAAAATTTGTTTTAGCATTATTTTAGCCAGTGCTTTCTTTCCTCAACGATTTATTTCCTGCATGATCATCAATGTTTTCATTTCAACAAGCTGACAAAATCCATTACCTCTGATTTTATACAGACTCTAAAGTTAGGCTACAAAAAGCAAGTAAACAACTACAAGTACCAAAAGATTTACGACCTTACAATTTCATGGGCAGGAAGTGGGACATAGAAAAGGATTACAAATAAATTATAATCTTCAGACTTACAAACAAAACCTCCTTTGGTTATTTATTAAAATCTGTCAGAAGTTAAAGGAATGCAATTAAGCCTTTATAAATAACTGGGACATGATCTGCTCACAACTGTGTTTTCTCCAATATCCTGGTCACATCCTCAGTTTAAGAGGCAGTGGAGACAGCCAGCTTCTTCAAATGATCCATGAACACCTGCAGGCTGACGTCATCAGTTAGGATAGGTGCTCCAGTTTCCTGAAATTTTCAACAATAAAGTCTTACTGGCAGAGACTTTATGTTTGAGTTTTTGTTGAAAGGAGTAACACTGATCAAAATATATTGTATTCATAAAACATAAAAATAAAAAATTCATGTGCTTTTGAGTACCTTTCTGCCTCAGAACATTCTTGTCACCTGTGCTCCCCACCACCTCAACCTCTGCCAAGCAAACTACTATCAACTTTCCTCAGCAAACCCTTTCCTGATCCACATAAACAAGGCCATCCCTGCCCACTGAAAACATGGTTTTGAGAATATGCCTTTCTATTTTAACCCTTCCATGGTGCTGAGGACTCCCTTGGAGGCGAGCTCCACATCAGCAGGGAGTTGAAGCAGTGCTAGTCCCTGATCTGACCCTGGCAGGTTATGCTGTATGCTATAAAAGGGAATCTACACAGGCAGCACCCCAACTCTCACTGTGACTATGCCATTCAAAGTTTTCCCATCCTAGTGGAATATTCAAATCTAAGTTAACCTGTCTTTAGCCCAAAGAGTCCCATTTTATAGGAATTTAAAACAAGTTTTTAAAATAAATAGCCTAGTACCTTCACCAAATATCTATCAATTTCTTACCTGTCCCCAAGCATACAGATTATTGTGTGTCTGAGATGGGTTCACTTTGGACAAAAGGAATCGAGCCTTTAAAAAAACAAAAGTTAGAGATTAAAAGTGCCATTGCTATAATAGAAAAAAGAAAGACAAACTTTCATACCATTTCTTTATGAGAAATCTCATTTCTAAATGAGAAATCATTATTATATAGGAACCTATTTCTTTAGCTTAAACCCACGGGCTGAAACACTGTTAATCCTAGACCTTGATGTCAGCATCTTCATGTACAAAGAAGTCAGCTGGCAATGTAACTCAGTGGTAGAGAGCTTGCCTAGCAAATCCCATGTTCAGTTCCCAGAATGGCAAGACAAAGAAGTCATACTTGGAAGATCACCTATATGTCAATTTCTGCCACCACATAAAAAGAATGGTTTGGGGGCTGGGAAGGTGGCTCAGTGGTAGAGCGCTTGCCTTGCATGCAAGAGGCCCTGGGTTCGATTCCCCAGCACCACATAAACAAAAACAAAAAAGCCGGAAGTGGTGCTGTGGCTCAAGTGGTAGAGCGCTAGCCTTGAGCTGAAGAGTGAGGGACAGCACCCAGACCCACACAGTTCAGGCCCCACAACTGGACCCCCCCGCCAAAAAAAAGAATAGTTTGGATTTATAGCCATAAAAATAGATCTTGAAATATTTGGCTGAAACTCAGCTCACCCACCTGACTGCCACCATGCTCTGTGTTGATGTAACGCGGCATGGGGAAGCGTGCCTGTAGAATTTCTTGAGCATCATCTAGTGGTGCCTGCAGTAGGTGCTTGAAGTTTTCATACTCAGGCATGTCCTGATATCCAGCTTTCTGCCACTGAGCTATAGTCTACACCAAAACAAACACAACTGCTGTTGAAAGACTAAAGGCCCCTTCATCAATGCTTCTGACATTCTTCTACCATCACCACACCACCATCTAGAACTGGTTTCCAATGAGAAACTTTTATGTCACAAAAGAGAAATTTCAGTCAGATACTAGCAGCTCCCACCCATAATCCTAACTACTTAGAAGGCTCAGAACTGAGGATCACAGTTCAAAGCTGTCCCAGGCAGGAAAATCCATGAAACTTCATCTCCATTTAATCACCAAAAGCTAGAAATGGAATTGTGGCTCAAGTGGTAGAACACCAGCCTTGAGCAAAGAAGCTCAGGGACAGCGCCTAGGGCCTGAGTTCAAGCTCCACACTCACAACCCCACACCCACACCCACCCACCCACACACACACATGAAAGAGGAGTTGGGGATTTTCAAGAGAAGTAAAGCAGGACTGCCCAGTAGTAGGCAAAAAGAATACATCCAAGGGGGACAGTTACACAATTCTCCCAGAGCTTCAGTCATGACTGAATAACTACACAAAACAACTAGCTAGCAAAGCCTGTGAGCTGGGTAAACCAAGCCATCCTTCAATTTTTTTTTTTTTTTTGTCAGCCGTGGGGCTTGAACTCTGGGCCTGAGCACTGTCCCTCAGCTCATCAGCTCAAGGCTAGCACTCTACCACTTGAGCCACAGGGCCACTCACTCTCATGGAGATTACTGCCCATGCTGGCTTTGATCTGTCATCCTCAGATCTCAGCCTCCTGAGTAGCTAGGATTACAGGTGTGAGCCACCATCGCCCAGCCTTCAATTTCCTTTCTACTGTTATGGCTCAGACTAGTGTCTTATTTCACACCTAGAAGGAAAACCATCTGCAGGCTGTCCATTCTCTTTTCACATCCCCTCCTCCAATCATGCCCTGAGTTGGGACACTCTTGGCAGTGAAGGTAATGCTATAATAAAATCTGTCAAGGAGCTGGGAATGAGGCTTAGTGGTAGAATGCTTGCCTAGCAAGCATGAAGCCCTGGGTTTGATTCCTCAGTACAACATAAAGAGAAAAAGCTGGGAGTGGTGCTATAGCTCAAGTGGTAGAGTGCTAGCCTTGAGCAAAAGAAGCTCAGGGACACACTCCCTGAGTTCAAGCCCCAGAAATGACAAAAAAGAAAATAAAAGAAAGAAAGAAAGAAAGAAAAGAAAACAGAAAAAGTGTCAACTAGGCAATGAGAATACAACATAATAAATGAAATAAAATGAAAAATAGGGGTATTGTGTGTCCCCAATGGGGCAAAATACGTTCATTCTTTCTTCTAATATTTCTTGGCAAATGGTTAGAGAAATTTAACTTTTACCATGAGAAATCACAAAATGTAAGTAAACTGAAATGTTTTCTCATGCCATTTAGCGGTTACTAAAAAAGAAAATAATGATTTGCCGGGCGCTGGTGGCTCACGCCTGTAATCCTAGCTACTCAGGAGGCTGAGATCTGAGGATCGCGGTTCAAAGCCAGCCCGGGCAGGAAAGACCGTGAGACTCCTATCTCCAATAAACCATCAGAAAACCAGAAGTGGCACTGTAGCTCAAGTGGTAGAGCGCTCGCCTTGAGTTGAAGAGCTGAGGGACAGCGCCTAGGCCCAGAGTTCAAGTCCCACAACCGACAAAAAAAAGAAAAAGAAAAAAAGAGAAAGTAAGTCCTGCGTGACAGTTGTGTAGCAGGTCTAAAAAAAAAAAAAAAAAAAAACCCATATTGGAAGTCTGGGACATTAGTGACATCTAAAAAAAGGAAGGGACTTCATTCAGAATGAGGAGCTGGAATTTCTTAGTAAATAAAAAAACAAAAAACTTCTCTCAAGGGCTAGGAAGGTGGCTCAGTGGTAGAGCGCTTGCCTTGCATGCATGAGGCCCTGGGTTCAATTCCTCAGCACCACATAAGCAAAAAGAAAAAAGCCGGAAGTGGCATTGTGGCTCAAGTGGTAGAGTGCTAACCTTGAGCTGAAGAACTGAGGGTCAGCGCCCAGGCTCAGAGTTCAGGCCCCACGACCGGACCCAAAAAAAAAAAAATTTTTTCCCCAAAACTGATGCAAGTAATCAGAGAAGCCACTTCCTTTTTGAGGGCATATAGTCCATTTCTTTGAGAAATGGACTTTTCCTTGAAAAACATCCACAACCAACCCAGAGATCCACAGTTTCATGTAATGTTCACTATGCCAGGTTATGTCATCAAAGAAAAACTGCAGCCCAAACTTAACTTATATAACTCTGAAAGGAGAGTATTTATTTTCCTTCTTTTGACTGTAATTCTCTATTACAGCAGTTCATTTTCTTTATTTTTCCACACAAAAAGTGTACTGAAAAAAAGCATACTGAGAAAGAATAAACTGGTGTTGCCTATTTTTTTTTTTTTCGGTCGTGGGACTTGAACTCTGGGCCTGGGCACTGTCCCTCAGCTCTTCAGCTCAAGGCAAGTGCTCTACCACTTGAGCCACAGCGCCACTTCCGGTTTTCTGGTGGTTTATTGGAGATAGGAGTCTCATGGTCTCTCCTGCCCGGGCTGGCTTTGAACCGTGATCCTCAGATCTCAGCCTCCTGAGTAGCTAGGATTACAGGCATGAGCCACCAGCACCCGGCGTGTTGCCTATTTTTTAAATAAATAGCATTGATTAAAAATAAAAATCACCTGACTATATTTGTTCCCCCTTCCTCCCTACCTGCACCTTCCCTCTATCCCTGTCCCAAAAGACCAACAACAACAACAAAAATCACCTGAGATTTGTTTACAGCAAAGTCTGTTAAATTTCTATAATATACAATATACAAATATAGGGGTCTAAAAGCTTTTACTGAACAGAAAAAAGCCACTATATTCATTTTATTTTTTAATTTTATTTTTTAATTATCTTTAAGTAGTTGTACAAAGGGGTTTCAATTCAACATGTCAGTTTGTGAGCAATGTCGCCCCCTTTCATCATTCTCTCCCTGTTATACTTGTTTTAGTAAACTGGGTTTCCTCAGTCCTAGTTCTTGTTTCAAATGTCATCTAAAAACCTACATTGCCAGGTACTGGTGGTTCACACCTGTAATCCTCACTTCTCAGAAGGCGGAGATTTGCCAGGGGCTGGTGGTTCATGCCTGTAATCCTAGCTATTCAGGAGGCTAAGATCTGAGGATCACAGTTCAAAGCCTGCCTGGGCAGGAAAGTCTGTGAGACTCATCTCCAAATCTCCAGTAAACGGCCAGAAAACTGGAAGTGGCACTGTGGCTCAAGTGGTAGAGTGTTAGCCTTGAGCTGAGGAGCTGAGGGACAGTGCCCAGAGTTCAAGCCCCATGACTGACCAAAAAAAAAAGAAGGCTGAAATCTGAGGATCACAGTCCCAAGCCAGCTCAGGCAGGAATGTCTGTAAAACTCTTATCTTCAATTAATCACCAAAAAACCTAAGTTGAGCTGTGCCTCAAGAAGTAGAGTGCCTGGCTGGGAAGTTGGCTCGAGTGGTAGAGTGCTAACCTTGAGCTGAAGAACTGAGGGTCAGCGCCCAGGCTCAGAGTTCAGGCCCCACCACCACCAACAACAACAACAAAAAAGAAGTAGAGTGCCTAGGCTTGCACAAAAAATCCTCAGGAACAGTACCTAGATCCTAAGTTCAGGCTCCAGGACAGGTACAAAAACACAAAAATAAACAATCAAACAAAAAAAAAACAAATTATTAAATAACAAGAAAACCAAAACAGTAATTAGAAAATAACTAATAATACCATCTTACCTCACCAAGATAGATGACAATTTGGAAGAAAGTATCCATCAGCAAAATTCTGTCAGCCAGAATGCTGCTGCTGTCCAGGAGCACAGGCTAAAGGAAAAGGAAGAGCTATGTTGGTTTTTCCTCTCCCCACATGGCAACCACTCCAGTCTCACACCCAATCCCACACCCAATGATGTTCACAAATGTTCTCTTCACAAATGTTTCTGGCATAGGACTCCATCATCACACATTCCCACTCTTTGCTCCCCAGCTCCGTGGTTCTAAATCTCTTCTGTACAGGAGAAACAGGCTCAAAATAATCCCTCACCAATTGCAAAGAGGAAGTAAGTAACTTGTGATCTAGGAACCAGAAGTAAGTGGAACATTCTGTTTTATGCTAGAAATCCATTGAATCAAGACTATCTTTAATTGTTTGGATTATTTCTATATGATTCTTTATTATTTATTTATTCATTCATTTGTTTGTTTATTCTTGTGCCAGTACTGGGGATTAAACTCAGGGCTTCACTTTCTCACTTGGCTTTTTCACTCAAGGCTTGTACTTACTCTACTACTTGAGCTAGAGCTCTAGGTCTGGTTTTTCACTGGTTAATTGAAGATAAGAGTGTCATAGATTTGTCTGCCTATGCAGGCTTGAAACTTTCTGACTCCTTAGTAGCTAAGATTATAGAAGTGAGTCACCCACACCAATAGTTCTTTATTTGTGCTTCTAAAAAGCATAATTTAGAAAAGATTTTCTTTCCTTCTCACACTAGTTTAACCATCATAATTGGCTTTATTTGCAAACCAGGCAACATTCTACTCCATAAAACAGAATAAGCATTCCTTTCAATAAGTTTCTATTTTGTTTTCATGTAATGTCGATATAAGGACATATATTACATAAATTAAGTGACTATATTTAGATTAGTTATTTACTTTGTGTGAAGAAATAGAAAATAGACTACTGTAATAAAGAATTACATAGTGACCTAAATAGTCAATAGGATATATCTATATGTAGACTTATAGTAGTCCATTTCCTACCTCTTTGCACAAAGCTTTTTCTTTAAATACTATAGTAGACATGGAATTATTGCTTAGGTAATATAAGCTCAAAAAAAAGCAAAGTACTCTAATATTTAAAAGTTTTTTTTACATTTATTACTTTCTCAAAGAATACCTTTCTATGTCCTTTGACCTTTCCCTATAATTTTTAATACTCAGAAACAATGTTAAATTACATATAATTCTCAAAGACTTTTCTCTTTTAAACAGTTTTGCCTTAGAAGTATATTTGTAAGAAAAACATACATACTAGATGATTGTAATTATTAGAAAAGCATACACATATTGCCATATGCCGGTGGCTCACACCTGTAATCCTAGCTATTTAGGCAGCTGAGATCTGAGGCTCTCAGTTGGAAGCCAACCAGGCAGAAAAGTCCATGAGACACTTATCTCCAAACAGATACCAAGAAGCCATAAGTGGAACTGTGGCTCAAGTGGCACATCATTAGCCTTGAACAAAAAAAGCTTAGGAACAGCACCCAAGCCCTGAACTGCCACCAAAAAAAAAAAAAAAACAGATATACACAGACTTACCTCTGGGGGTCCATGGAAGGAGTAGGAGTAAAGAATGGGCTGGATCATGATGAGAGACTGTGTAAGGTCCTGACGGGCAAAGTGGTGTCGATAATAGGAAGACTCATCAGGACTGTTGTTAAAGACTTGAAGAAATGGAGACCTTCTAAGATGGAACATGAACTGCATTGACAGAAAAGGACAAATGCATATAGTTGTATCATTAGATCCCCAAAACAGTATAGAGCCCAGATAGAGGAAAAGAAGCCTCTGGCCTCACAAAGACAGAAAGCAGAAGCTGGCACAGGAACTGGTAGAAGAAGGAAATGGAGAATTGTTAATTCAATAAGTGCAGAAATTCAGTATAGCAAGATGAAATTTCTGCACACACAAGATGAAATTTCTGCCGCACAACAACATAAATGTACTTAATATTATACAATTATACACCTAAAAGAGTAAAGGTAGTGAATTCTGTGTTGTGCTTTTTACCACTTTAAAATTTTTATAGAACTTAAAAACAACAAATAAAGAACTTCACAGCCGGGCTCTGGTGGCTCACACCTGTAATCGTAGCTACTCAGGAGGCTGAGATCTGAGAATCATGATTCAAAGACAGCCCAGGCAGGAAAGTCTGTGTGATTCAAATCTCCAATTAATCACAGAAAAAGTAGTGCTGTAGCTCAAGTGGTAGAGTGGTAGCCTTGAGCAAAAGGAGCTTACGGACAGCTCCCAGGCCCAGAGTTCAAGGCCCAGTACTGGCCAAAAAAAAAATGGCGGGGGGAATCCTCTTTAAAATATGAAGTTTAGGGCTGGGAAGGTGACTCAGTGGTAGAGCGCTTGCCTTGCATGCTCGAGGCCCTGGGTTCGATTCCTCAGCACCACATAAGCAAAAAGAAAAAAAGCCGGAAGTGGCACTGTGGCTCAAGTGGTAGAGTGTTAGCCTTGAGCTGAAGAGTTGAGGGACAGTGCCCAGGCCCAGAGTTCAGGCCCCACGACTGGACCCAAAAAAAAAAACAAAACAATAAAATATCAAGTTTATAGATATGGTAAAGCTCTCATATGAAAGGAGAAAAGCAAAGAAACATTTATTTCCAGAATCCCTGGACGGGGCTATAGAAAAAGAACATCTATTCTCAAAGGAATTAAATCCATAGAGAAAAGAAGTACACTTAGGGCTTTGAGTTATAAGCCACAGTATAAAAAAATGCACTATTGGGGTAGGAAGAGAAACCAACAGGAGATTTCCCAAGGTCTGAGGATATACCTGAAAGGCCAGAGGACTGAGGCAAAAGACTCGGACACAGGCTGGTAGGTTGGAGTGAGGTAAGAATAGGGAATAGAACAATAGATTACACTAGAAAGATATGTTCATTACCCTACAGATTACAAAAGGTGGGGTAGACTTTTAGCTGACTCTAAGGAATGAGAAATGAACTGCCTTGAGAATTATAAGCATCCTAAAACTCAACTATTAAGTCATATGTTCCTAAATAATCAGGGTTGATATTCAACACATTCTATATACAATGCACAGTGTGACAAGAATTAGATAATCTGTCCAATAAGCCCATGTAAAAGGTTCTTTTCTCGGTTTATAGATGAGGAAGCTGAAGTACAAAGATGTAAGAAACTTGTCCAAAGTCACCCTACTTTTGAGTTGTAGAGATGGACACTAATCCAGGACTTCTATAGCTACAGAGACTAGGCTTTTGACCTCTATCCTAGAATGCCTTGTCAGAAAAAAATCTTAGACTCCATCTCATCTGGTGACTTCCCAACTGTGCTCCTTAGGCTTGGCCAATCCTGGGTCCTTCTAGGAATGGGGACTCTGGTGGAACTCAATGGGTGAGTGTTATGTGGGCATTACCAGAGCAGCACCAAGTTTGTCTGCTTTGCACACTGTCTTTTGAGGGACGGTCCTTTGGAATAAAGAATTTAGGGCTGGAGGCTGGTGGCTCATGCCTGTAATCCTTGCTATTAGGAAGCTGAGATCTGAGGATCATGGTTCAAAGCCAGCCCAGGCAGGAAAGTCTGTGAGACTCTTATCTCCAATAAACTACTGGAATACCAGAAGTGGCGCTGTGGCTCAAGTGGTAGAGCACTTGCCTTGAGCTGAAGAGCTGAGGACAACCCAGGCCTGGAGTTCAAGCCCCATGATGGGAAAAAGAAAAAGAAAAAAGAAAGAAATTTGGAAGTGAGAGCAATCTGGATGCGACATCTGTCACCCACTGATCACCAAGATTGATTTGGCTAATCTGGCTGAATAGGCGGATGTCTTCTTCCTCCTTGCTCACTGATCCATGTGCAGCCCTCCTGAAACTGTGTACTTGGTGGAAGAGAACAACTTTCCCCAATATTGAAGGATTGGTCTTTAAAGGTATATGAGTAGCTGTGTTCCCCTGCTAGAACCTCCAAACAAGCTTAAAGAATGTTATGGCTGGGTGGGAAGGTGGCTCAGTGGTAGAGCGCTTGCCTTGCATGCCTGAGGCCCTGGGTTTGATTCCCCAGCACCACATAAGCAAAAAGAAAAAAAGCCAGAAGTGGCACTGTGGCTCAAGTGGTAGAGCGCTAGCCTTGAGCTGAAGAGCTGAGGGACAGCACCCAGGCCCAGAGTTCAGGCCCCAGGACCAGACCCCCCCCACCAAAAAAAAAGAATATTATGGCTTTACAGAGAGTGCACACTGCTTGATTATTTTTTGTCAGTCTTGGGGCTTGAACTCTAGGTTTGGGCACTATCCCTACACTCTTCAGCTCAAGGCTAATGCTCTACCATTTGAGCCACAGAGCCATTTCCATTTTTCTGGTGGTTAATTGGAGATGAGTCTCATGGACTTTCCTGCCTGGGCTGGCTTTGAATTGTGATTTTCAGATCTCAGCCTCCTGAGTAGCTAGGATTACAGGCGCGTGCCACCAACACCCAGCAGTGCTAGATATGTAATACTTGACTAAACTCATAAAATCCTCCTAACCACCCACATTTCCTCATTAACAGATGAGGATATACGATCAGAAAATAAACTTTATCAACGATAGCCTGTATCTCAAAGCATAAAAAGTCTCCACCGTATTCCAAAAATAAAATTTATTTCTATCACAATTTATTCTATATTTATTTTTTAAAACATGTATTCCTTACCTGAGGGTATAGAGAAAAGGAATCCGATAACCTAAAAGATGTAGGGTCATCTTTGTTATACTGCCCAAACTTCTGACACTGTTAAAAATATAAAGAAAAAAGAAAAGAAAGAAAATTTAAGTTAGTGTCACCTGGATTAAGAGCTATATTGTAATCTTACTGCTTCTTCCTATGAGTTTGAGAATAACATTCTCAGACAGCAAAGACATACAAATCACCAGGAGTTCCTGTTAAAATACAAGACTAGGAGCGTGGCTCTGTGGCAGAGCATGTATTTAGTATGTATGGTCAAGGCCTTAACTTCAATCTCTAGTATTAAAAAAAAAGCAGACCTAGGAAGCTGGAAATTAATATTATTAATAAATAATAATAATAAAGGAAAATGTGCTTTCATCCACTCCCAAGGTTTTCTTCACCCATTTTCTGCCTCCTTCATCAGTCTTAAGAGTTACCCATACTTTAAATAAGAGTCAATACTAAAGCTGGATACCAGTGGCTCAGGTCTAAAATTTTAGCAACTCAGAAAGTTGAGATCTGCTCCCCCACAGTATAACCCCTGCTTTCACTATATTTGATGTCAGTATAACTTGTGGAGGAGAGGGGGAAAAAACAGTTGTTTAAGGATACAGGTGGACCTGATGCAACAACGAGAAGTATAAGTTGTCATGTCCAAAACGAGCTTT
>NW_012267315.1:7573709-7589174 GCF_000151885.1 Dipodomys ordii
GCTCAAGGCGAGCGCTCTACCACTTGAGCTACAGCGCCACTTCCGGTTTTCTGGTGGTTTATTGGAGATAGGAGTCTCACGGTCTTTCCTGCCCGGGCTGGCTTTGAACCATGATCCTCAAATCTCAGCCTCCTGAGTAGCTAGGATTACAGGCGTGAGCCACCAGCACCCGGCTCCATTTCTGGTTTTCTGTGGTTACTTGGAGATAAGTCTCATTGACTTTCCTGCCTGGGCTGGCTTTGAATCGTGATTCTCAGATCTCAGCCTCCTGAGTAGCTAGGATTACAGGTGTGAGTCACTGGCTCCCAACTCTTTCATCTTTAACAATAGTCTTTTCTCCCAGGAATCTCCCTGCTAGGGGGATGTTAAACATGAACACATGCCTATGCTACAACCCTGCTTGAGAATCATACTTAAGTCTAACCTCTCCCTAAAGACACATTGTAATGCTTCTTGCTTCCTCTCTCCTGCTTGGATCTGGCCTGATACATGAGGCATCTCTCACTATGCATGGATCCCAATTTCAAAAACACCTCCTAGATGCCGGGAGAAAATATAGGACTGCACAAATAAAAAATAAATAAATTTAAAAAAAAAGAAAATATAGGACTGTAACATTCACAAAATCACTAACGTAACTCAATTGTTACCAAATACCAAAATACTAATGCACCAAATAGTCCATACATTTTGTTTCTTTCCAACTATGATGTCAGCTCTTGAATAAATGCGCAGTTAACATTTGTTTGATAAACTCTCAGAATGTCCAGTGTTTGGCAGAAGATAAACAACTGATAAATACTTGCTAACTGACTATATAAAACAATAGGTTTAATTGACAATTTTTTTTTCTCAAAAGTAGAGCAGAGACCAACATTGAATCCAATGCTATTATTTTCAACTTACCAGTCTGATGAGTTGTCGGTCCAACCATCGGAGCACATCAGGCCCCTCCTCTGACTCTGCCCGGAACACACCTAGCCGTGCCATCAAAACTGCAGCAGCCTCTTGATCAAACGCAGCTTCTATATGCCTAAGCTGACTCTGTGCATCTGCCCAACTGACAATTCCAGAGTTAGTGCCAGGCATACGTTCAGAAGTGACTACAAGGCCAATCTCCACTTTGATAAACATAAACCTTATTTCTTTGCGAAGACAAAGAAATCTTATTTCTTTGTACTGTACTTATACTAAGGACACCTGGTGTACATTTTTAATTATCCATGGTGACATCTGAAGACTCTCAGCTCAAAAGAAAAATGATAAAGGAAAATTTCTCTACATCTACAAGATACAAAAGCAGAAACTCAAGAGACAAGCCTGAATATAATGTTCTTCCTTCTATGTCAAATTTAAAATTTACAAAATGACTTCCCAGAATTACCTGATAGACCAAGAATAAATACACACAACAAACATGATTATTATCTCCAGAATACATAAAGAATATCTGTAAATCAATGAACAAGTAAAATAAATAAGCTTTACAAAAACAAACAGAAGCTATCACAGAAAAGGTCTGTATGGTATAAACATGAAAAAGTACTCAACTCATTGCCCATGTAATTGCAACCCCTCATTACAGTATTTTCACAATAAAAAAAAAGAAAAGAAAAAATACTCAACTCAATTATAACATGGGGAAAGACAAATGGAAGTGAGATACTGATCTACACTGACATGTCAAAGAATAATAATGTTGATTGTTAATAAGGTGGTAGTACTCTTCTTACAGTACTGGGGAAGAGTACAAATAAAAAAGTAGCTGTGCCAGGCGCTGGTAACTCATGCCTGTAATCCTAGCTACTTGGGAGGCTGAGATCTGAGGATCCTGGTTGAAAGCCAGCCCAGGCAATTAACTACCAAGTAACCACCAGAAAACCAGAAGTAGCACTGTGGCTCAAGGAGTAGAATGCTTGCCTTGAGTGGAATTGCTCAGGGACAGTGCCCAGGCCCAGAGTTCAAGCCCCATAACCGACCAAAAAAAAAAAAAAAAGAATGTTGTTGTGTAGTATCCAAAATTTAATTTCTAGAAAGTAGCTACAATGAGACTAGAGCTGTAGCTGAGTGATAGAAGGCATACTATTGCATGCAAAAGGTCCTGGGTTTGATCTTTGGTGCCACAAAAGAGAGAGAGAGAAAGAGAAAAAGGAAGAGAAAAACAAAGAAAAAGAGAAAAGAAACAGAAATACCTCTGTGTATAAAGACCTAAAAATATGCAGCACTGTTATAAGGGCTTACAATGTTCTTTAACAGAGAAGTGATATATCCATGCGAACTATGAATTACTATGTAACTACTAAAATGAGTAATATAACTGGGCACTAGTGGTTCAAGCCTGTAATCCTAGCTACTCAGGAGGCTGATATCTAAGGATCAAAGATGAACACCACCCTAGGCAGGGAAGTCCATAAATTCTTATCACAATCAAAAATGGTAGAAGTGAAGGTATGGCTCCAGCCTCGAGCAAAAAAAAGTCAAGGGCAGCAACCAGACCCAATATTAGCACCAAAAAACAAACAAAAAAATAGAAAAAAGGCATAATATTTTCAAACATCCACATATGACTCGGACTATATAATAAACATAAATGCTGTACAAACAGCATTGCTATACTATATTGTTGCTATACTATATTGTTTAAAGAAAAATGGATAAGAAAAAATGTCTATATGCTCAGTACAGATAAGCTTTTAAAACATATTACCCATTCACAGATGATTAACTCCCTAAATGGAGAAACCACAGATACAGAAGATCTTCTGAATTTACATTCTACTTTAATGAGGATGGTTTACATATGGAATAAATGAGATAATAAAAAATAATATTCATTGAGCTATATCTTACTGAAAGGTATTCCTCTAAGACAAAGACTTAAACAATCACGTTGGATTGGTGAGAACCATCCAATAAAACCAGAAAAACCACCTCAAAGATGGTCAAACATCTTTTCATAGGAAAACTTTCAGTATTTCAAGGTGAAGAAAATGAGCTACTTACTTGCGGGCAATGGTGGTCACTCGAATGCGTTTCTGGGTGCTGGAATGTTGATACTGAGTGACAAACTGAATGGCTCCTCTGCCTCCCTGAGGGATTGGGGCATTGTGCTGCAGGGTGAGAGGCCACATACATGGTTACTGTCATAGGCATGATCCAAACATAGTCACAGAGCCTACGAGGCTTTTCTAAACACTTGTAGGGATAAGATGCTGGAAGCATTTTAAACCACACATTAAGGAGATTCATAACTCCACTGTATATAACTTTTACCTAAAAGAAAAGAGGGGGAAGAAAAGAAAGAAGAAGCAGACTTACTTATAAACTTCTGGGGTGGGAAGTATAGCCTCAATGGTAAGAGCACATATTTAGCAAACATGAGGTCTTGTGTTCAATGTCTAGTGAGGAAGAACCTGAACTTCAATTATCGATGAGTGCTGGAATGTTTAGGGATGAAATACACTGATGACTGCAAGTTGCTCTGAAATGCATCAAAAATAAGTTGGGGGCTGGGAAGATGGCTCAGTGGTAGAGCGCTTGCCTTGCATGCATGAGGCCCTGGGGTCGATTCCTCAGCACCACATAAGAAAAAAAAAGCCAGAAGTGGCACTGTGGCTCAAATGATAGAGCACTAGCCTTGAGCTGAAGAGCTGAGGGACACAGCCCAGGCCCAGAGTTCAGGCCCCACGACCGGACCAAAAAAAAAAAAAAATAAGTTGGACCAATAAACAAATGACAAAGTAAAATGTTAATTTTTGTGGGTTTACAGGTATTCACTATATCATTATTTAAATGTTTTGTATTTTGGAATTTTTCTTAAGGAAATATTAAGGAAAGATTTGGCACATTCAAAAAATTCAATATTATAATAGCTGGTAAAAGTAATAATTTCAATCTAAAACCGACTAATCCCTAGAAGAAATAAAAAAGACCATGCCAGACTACCATGCCAGACTAGCATCATGCCTGACCCAATAGTAGCAAGTTGTGAAGTAAGTAGCTAGAGAACACTGGTCTGTAAAAAACAGAGGACACTGTAACATGAAGACAGGTGAAGAAAGCTAGCGTACCTGATTGACAACTTCAAAGTAGATGCCAAGGGTAGATGTGGGGTCTAGGCCACAGATTTTCCACTGACTTGTGCCACCAACACCAAGTTCCTAGGGGTGGAAAGAGGAATGTAAATATACAAACAATCAAAACTCAAATCCTGTGATTAACTATCTATGAAAAGTACTGAATGAGCAGGGCAAGCCACTTAAATTTATCTCTTTCTAAATAAAAATTGGAAATATTTTTTTACTGAGAAACAGAACACCAAACAGCATAACATTTTCAATACTTTAAATTTGTCATATTTGTATTATGAATTATTTTCATTACAACATATATACATGAAATGCTACATAACAATGATATATAATGGTGTATAATTCAACAAAGAATCAAGCAAGTCAGGCAGGGAAGAAATACAGTAGGAAGAATAGTTACCTGCTTAGACTGAAAGTTTTATGAATTTCTTATTATTATTAGAACAAGAAATTGTGGGCTGGGAAGGTGGCTCAGGGGTTAAAGCGCTTGCCTTGCATGCATGAGGCCCTGGGTTCGATTCCTCAGCACCACATGAGCAAAAAGGAAAAAGCTGGAAGTGGTGCTATGGCTCAAGTGGTAGAGCACTAGCCTTGAGCTAAAGAGCTGAGGGACAGGACGCAGGCCCAGAGTTCAGGCCCCACAACCGGAACCAAAAAAAAAAAAAAAATAGTGTGATAGAGCCTGACACAATGACACATATCTCTAATCCTAGTACTCAGCAGGCTAAGGCAGGATCCTGCTATGTTGCTCCTGCTGATCATAAACTCTTGGGCTTAAGTGATCCTCCCATCTTAACTTCCCAAGTATCTGGAACTAATGGCATATGTCACTATGTCTGGCTTTGAAATACTAATTTCTAGTTCAACATTTTCATGTAAAAGCTACACATAAATTCTCAGTGAGAATGGAGGAGAATGTAGTAGCATGAAGGCTCCTTTTTCAATGATTTGTTGAATGGCACAAAGAGACAAAATACCAGGGTCACTTAAATGTGAATTTGAGTATTATTTTATAGAAAAGACGTTTTAAAAAAGACCTAGAATCCCCAACTGAAATTACTAGAGTTTTAAAACTACACTGTCTTCATAGAGGTGCTGGCCACTACACATTGCAACAGATCCCAAGCACATTTGTGCTTACCAAGTAAAGTGCTTATGCATTAAGAGAGTCATCCATGCCACCCTGAATCCACCTGCACTGCACAGTTCATTCTCACAAAGACAAAAATGAAGATGTGAAAGATGACATCTCCCATAGGCCTCTCCAGTGAGCTAGGCCCTGTTTAATTCTACCTTGTTTAGTTCTCCTAATATTGTTGGAAAATAGGTACTTTGTTATCCTCACTTGCCAAGTATAACATTAAATCATACAGCCATTAAGTTCTTTAGCCAGGCCACACAGATATCAAGTGGTAGACTTGTGCCCTGCATCTATACTGTCTGTTCAGTCCACTTACCTAGTGAGGAAGACAATGAGGGAAGGACCTGATTGTATAACTATCACTGGACCACTTGGGAGAACTCATTAGACAAAACTGCAGACCCCTTGGCAGATATAGCATAATTGGAGGGCGTGGGTCACCAGCAAAGCCACCATCCCAAGTTATGACTGAACTTTGTTCTCATAAACTCACCATGTGATACCAGAGAACACAGATGTCTGCATCTGTATTTCATCTGTTGCTCAACCAACTCTGGGTGTGGTCCCTGTTATATTAGGTTCATTAGCTAAGAATGAGACAAGTTGTCACCTCAACGGTTACCAAACACAAAAGATTTATTCTAAAATATTTTGTTGAATGTTTGTGGCACAGTGGTATAGCAAATCATGTACAGGTTATCGAGTAAAGAGTAACTGGGATACAGCTTTTCCATGTTATCTCTTTCTCTGAGAAAGATTTCAACATACTGTCTCTGTCTTTCTGGTCCTTCAGACAGATACATACAGAGGACAGATGATGCCTATGCCTCAGATTTGTGGTCATCAATGAAGGCTACCCTATCCCCGCTCACTGGATACACCTAACAGCTGATACACTATAAGGTCAGTGACTCCTCTTATAAGCTTAACTATACAGCAGTGAAGATGATGGAATTTTCCTTACATTTTCTGATACACATGGTCCTTTTACATTCAGAGAGACACAGGGACCAATGGCTCCTGCAATCTTCAATTCCCGTGAAGTCTAAAACAAATTACAAAAGAGTATAAAGTTAAAAATGACTGGGGAGGAAAGGGATGGTAGGGGAAAAACAAAGGAGGAAATAACTATTCTATACCTTACTCATGTAACTGTAACCCCTCTGTACAGTATCTTTACAATAAATAACATATTTTTTTAAAAAGTTAAAAATGACTGAGATCTTCCAGGTACCAATGGCTCACACCTTGTAACCCCAACTACTCAGGAGGCTGAGATCTAAGGATTGTGGTTTGAAACTAGCTGGGGCAGGAAATTCCATGAGATTCGTATCTCCAACAAACTACTTCAAAAATAAAGCTGGAGGTGTCTCTGTGGTTCAAGTGGTAAAGTGCTAGCCTTGAGCAAAAGAAGCTCAGGGACAGCGGCCCAGGCTCAGAGTTCAAGTACCAGGACTAGAAAACAACAACAACAACACTGAGAGCTATCCTGCTCTCGAGAGTCACAATAAAAAACGTCAAGGAAAATCTTTTAATGTTATTCTAACAAAAGAAAAATCTCACATTGATTACAGCATCCAACTACTCACCCATCCTATATATTGACTAAAATGTTAGTGAAATCTATCCTTCAAAGCTGCAGCAAGGGGCTGGGAAGGTAGCTGAGTGGTAGAGCGCTTGCCTTGCATGCCTGAAGCCCTGGGTTCGATTTCTCAGTACCACATAAGCAGAAAAAGCCAGAAGTGGTGCTGTGGCTCAAGTGATAGAACGCTAGCCTTGAGCTGAAGAGCTGAGGGACAGCGCCCAGGCCCAGAGTTCAGGCCCCACGACCAGACCCAAAAAAAAAACACAAAGCTGCAGCAAGGGCTGGGAATGTGGCTTAGTGGTAGAGTGCTTGCCTAGTATGCATGAAGCCCAAGGTTCAATTCCTCAGTACCACATACACAGAAAAAGCTGGTAGGGGCACTGTGGCTCTACCACTTGAGCAAAAGCTCAGGGACAGTGCCCAGACCCTGATTTCAAGGCCCAGGACCAGCACCAAAACAAAAACAAAAACAAAATTTAATTTATGAACCCCAACATAATGACAAGACCAACAGATTTTCTAATCTAAATTCACTTCAACAAAATGCACTCTTCTTCATCTTAAAAAAAAACTAATTTAAGAATGTTGTTAATGGAGGGGGTAACAATGCTCAACAGGAAGTGTACTCATTACCTTGCTCATGTAACTGTAACCCTCTGTATAGTATCTTTACAATAAAAAATTAAAAAAAAAAGAATGTTGTCTAACAGTTAACTTCACCTCTAATTCTCTAATTATCATTTCTAATACTCCTTTTTTAATGTTTTCTCAATGACTTAGAGTCCACTATCAGGGGCTGAGTTCTGCACAGAAAAACCAAAATGTACAATGCTATCTACTTCAGAACATTCTGGTTAGTCTTCAGATAGAAGTAAACATAAACACAGATGATCAGTGTGGTGACACACACTAATGATAGATGTTGGCCTGTGTGTGGCTTCCTGTCAAGACACAATAGTGCATCTAACAAATTCCCCCATCACCCTTTCTCAACTTCTGTCTGTCCTAAAGCAGAGTGGAGTAGGGCCTGCAGGGGAACCACCAGCTTCTTGTGTAGAATGTTAATAAATATACAGGCTATCCTTGAAAAGTAAAGGGACAAGGTAAATAGTACAATCCATGATAGCCTTCTGTTGGGATCCTTTTAAAAACTGGCCTTTAGGTGCCTGTGTGAAAGAGGCTAAGACTATCAGAAAGTACAAAATGAGAAAGGAAAGCAAAACAACATTAATTCCATTCATGTTTTAAGTGTATCACACCTTTACTTCCAAAGTAGCACCAAATGCCATGCGGAAATCTCCATTAAAATCTTTACTAAAAATTCTTTGGAATGTCTGCTTAAAGAGAGAAGTGTTGAAAGAATCTCCCATCACCATGTGGCCTCTAAAAAAATAAAAAAGGATGTTAGGATGACCACAAGCCCATTCATATGCTCCCTCAGTATATAAACAAGAAAAAAAAAACAAACCTGAAAATATACCATCACTACTAACTTAAATGGAAAACAGCATGTTTAGCTTATAAATTTTCCAAACACTAAACATACAATATAAATAACCGCTTCATATTTTGATGACTACACTAATTACACAAAGCTACAGGTTAAAATCTCATAGAATTATACATGTTCACATGTAAAGAAGGATAAAAAAGCCAAGTGTCAATGGCTCAAGCCTGTAATCCTTACCATCTCAGGAAGCTGAGATATGAGGATAAAGGTTCAAAGCCACACCAGGCAGAAAAAGCCATTAAACCCCTAACTCCAAATAACCACCAAAAAGGTGGAAGTAGATCTGTGGCTCAAGTGGTATAGTGCCAGGCTTAAGTAAAAAAGCTAAGTGAGATAGCACAGGCCCCAGCACCAAAAAAAAAAAAAAGTTGGCAAACTCTTATAAAGGTATAATTTACTAAAGTGGGCCAATTCCAACTTTCTAATGTTGACACTGTACTATATTTGTGTAAGAAGAGTATGAATGAACCTATCTGCTCTCTTATCTCATTGGCAATTTCTACAAATCTCTATTTCTGACAAAAAAAATGGATGAAAAAAATGCAGAGTATGTTGACACATGCACATAATCACAGCAACTCAGTAGGTCAGTAGACTGAATTGTGAGTTTGAGAATAATTACTCTATATAGAAAGATCCTGACCCCCCCTCAAAAAAAAGTACCCTTCAATCAATAAACTCATCAGTTTAAATTTGTCAATGTAACATTCTGATACACATATACATGAACATGTGCTACTGTGGGTATGGCACACATATATATAAATATATATATGTGTCTACTGTAGAAATGACTGCTTATGGCTGGCAAGGAAAAAAATCCCCCACATTTGGGATTATAACAGTGACCTGTGGATTTGTATGCAGAAAGAGAAACTGAGTTTTAGTTGAGCTTCCCTCTAAATGACCAGCTATGTACATCTCCAGATCCCAAACAAGCTCATCTTAAGTTCTCATACAAACTTCTTTATCTTTTATTTCAGTCATACTGAAATATTTGTGACCTAAATGTTACATATGTCGAGAGTCAAATATATACCAATAAGACTGATGGAAATAATGGCTCCTCTCCATAGAAACCACACACACACACACACACACACACACACACACACACACACCACGACACATAATTTCAGGACACTCACAAATACTCTAAAGTTTCTCGAAGAATCCATAGAAACCACAACACCTCACACACACACACACACACACACACACACACACACACACACACACACACCACGACACATAATTTCAGGACACTCACAAATACTCTAAAGTTTCTCGAAGAATTCTCCAAATCAAGAACTCCTATGGGGCCCTGGCAGGAGTCCCTCTTATTTAGTGTACCTCATTAATATAAGTGCCAGTAGAGACTCTAATTCCATCAAGCACATTGGTTGCTCCCCAGCATAGCTTCAAGAAATTCAGGCCTACCTTCCACCCCCTCTATGAGGACAAGTAATATCAGCTAGTCATAAGCCCAGTTCAGAGTTCTATGCCTGTGCTTGTGTTTCTGAAACTATTCCTTCCATGTATGTGAATTACTGGGACTTGTGCAATTGAAGGTTTTGATTCAGTAGGTTAAAAGGCTACACTTCCAATGAGCTCACAGGTGAGGCTAATGCTAAACGGAATTCAAGCACTGCTCCCTGTTAGAATCACTGAAGGAACTTTAAAAATGTCTGATGCCTACTCTAGGCATGGTACACACAACTATAATCCAGCACTTCAGGGGGTTAGGCAAGAGAATCACCAAGTTTGAGATCAGTCTTGGGTATATAAAGAAACCTTGTCTCAAAAAAGAAAAACAAAACACAAATAACAACAACAAAAAGCCTGGGTCAAATGCTAAATTAAACCAGAATTTCTGAGACAAGACTCAAAGCACAAGTTTTAAAGTTCTTGGTTAGCTTGACTTTAGATCAGAGCCTGACATCCATATTTCTTACTCTTTCACAGGCATCTGAATCTCCTTGACAGCTGCATACCAGAGCTTCTGACTCTGGTCTGGGACAAGACCAGAGAAGAATATTCATAATCAGTTCCCCTGAACTTCTAAGGCTCCTGCTAGGCTTCCTTGCATGCTGAGAACCACAGTTTTACATTTGGACTTGTGGGTACAATACAAAGATAGGCTCTGGGTCAGTGCTTGCTATAGTCTCACATGA
Source organism: Dipodomys ordii (assembly GCF_000151885.1). Classification (NCBI taxonomy): domain Eukaryota; kingdom Metazoa; phylum Chordata; class Mammalia; order Rodentia; family Heteromyidae; genus Dipodomys; species Dipodomys ordii. The sequence goes on from NW_012267315.1 coordinate 7,584,211, forward strand.
CACTTAGTGTTAATCACAAAGTATGGTCACTCCACCAAGCCAAGTTTTTCTAATTGCTCTGACACTCATACTCTACCTTCTTCCCTTATCTCAAGGAAGTACCTTGCTAAAAGCGAAGTACTCTATGTTTGTTTTTTCTTTTTTGGCCTTGTCTGCATACAAGCTTCTGAGAAGGAAATAAAGTTATTTGATATAACTTGTTTGCACCAACACTTGAAACCTCCTGTTCATCACTGCTTCTTCCTCCAAGAGACCCACATACCCTCCCCAGGCAGTCAATGAAAGCTCCTAGGTTGGCCCTGTCAACTCTTAGGAATCTATCACTCATTTCTTTCCTTGAAATAACTCAGATTTCCCAAGTGTTCACTGTCAACATACCCAGTAAGATTTGGACAACACTTCATCTCCAAAAGTCCAGTTTGATCAAGGGCACAGGCATAAATATCAATACAGTGACCATTTGCAGCAGTTCTATTAGCAAGCATCTCATAGTGCTGTGAAGAGAAAAAAAACTATCTTTAGGAAACAGTAACTTTATTCTCAAAGTATGCTTTAACATACCAAAGGAAGCAATCAAATAAAGAAATATGGAGATCATATTCTTTAAAATATCCAAATAAATTAGGAAATTAGCTATTAAATCCCAAACCCTTTACTGCCTCAGGGACAATAATTCAATAGTATTATGGAAGACTCAATCTTCAAGAGCATATGGCCTCAACAAAGTAGCTTTCACTCCAGAGAATTCTAAAACTAGCACTGGATAGCTCATATCCAGGAGTACCTACTTTGGTTGCCTTTTTCATGAACCGTGCATTGTCTTTCTCAATGTCATGCCAGGAACGAATAGGAATCTTTAATTCATCTCCAACCACCATGCCAGGTCCCTGGGTTGGAGGCCCTCCAGTAAATAGCATGATTCTGGCTCCTGTGTTTGGGAAAGTGACCTGAAACAATAAATAGCATTTTAGAAGAACAAAGCCCCATCCCTTAGGGTAGTTTCCATTTCGGGATAAATATACTCCAAATATGAATTCTCTTGTACTTCCAGCTCCTCTTTATCTGCTTACTACTAATGATATTGCAGAATACAGATAATATAAAAAAGCAGCATATATTCTCTCCGTCTGTGAGAAAAAGTGGGAAGTGTGTGTGCTTCCTACTGCTTTAACTTTCCTGATACAAGTCAGCTGACTTATGCCACAAAAGAGTTCCAAACAGAGGCAAGAAATAAAATTTCTAAGAACAAGTCTGTAAAATCTGAGAGGTCCCTGTAAATTACAAATTACCTCCAACAAGCCAACAGCAATGGACAAGGCAACACCAGTGGATCGCAAAGGCCTCTTCCCCTGAGTTACTGGCCATGGGTCCCTCTGCAGCTCCCCAAGAAGATCAGTGAGGTTCATGTCAATCTTGTGAACAGGCTGCAAAAATCTGCATGATTTTAAATAGACCTATCAATCATGGTTTAATAAAGTACCGCAGTCTTCAACCCCGTGTGCCGCATAGCTAACTACTCTTCAGATAATTATTCCAAATAGAAAAAGCCTGCAGCATTTTTTTCTAAATTATCTCTAAGTATAAACATTAAGAAATTCAAAATACTTTTATTGAAGCATAGATTTTAAAACTTAACACTTAGTGACTTTTAAATGTAGCATGAGAGAAAATCAAGTTGAAAAAAAAAAACAAATCATCAGGCAACAGTGGCTCACGCCTATAATCCTACCTATCCAGGAAGCTGAGATCAGAGGATCTTAGTTCACAGCCAGCCCAAGGGGGAAACTGTGAGACTCTTTAATTAACCACCAAAAAAGGCTGGAAGTGAGGCTATGTCTCGAGTGATAAAACACTAGAGCCTTGAGCAAAAAAGCTCAGGGATAGTACCTAGACCCTGAGTTCAAACCCCAAAACCAGCACACCAGTGATCCTAAGGTCATGCCTATAATATGAACCCAGTTCACCTAAGTCCATTTATATGGACAATCTTCCCTTCTTTTCTTTTTTCCTTCCTTCTTTCCTTCCTTCCTTCCTTGTTTCTTTTCTTTCTTCCCAATCCTGGGGTTTGAACTCTGGGCATTGGCACTGTCTCTGAGCTTCTTTTGCTCAAAGTTAGCACTCTACCACTTGAGCCACAGCACCACTTCCAGCTTTTTCTGTGTATGTGGTACTGAAGAATCAAACCTAGGGCTTCTTGAATGCTAAGCAAGCACTCTACCACTAAGCCACATTCCTGGCTCTCTTCTTTCTTTCTTTTTTTTTTTTTTTTAACCATAAGGCAAGCAGCTTCTTCTACCATGCACTCCCCACCAGGATGTGCCCCAGGCCTAAAGGCAACATTTCTTTTTTTTTTGGGGGGGGGTTGGTCGTGGAGCTTGAACTCTGGGCCTGGCACTGTCCCTGAGCTCTTCAGCTCAAGGGAAGCACTTTATCACTTGAGCCACAGAACCACTTATGATTTTCTGAGTGGTTTGTTGGAGATAAGAGTTTCACGGATGTTCCTGCCCAGGATGTCTTTGAATCGGGATCCTCAGATCTCAGTCTCCTGAGTAGCTAGGATTACAGGCGTGAGCCACTGGTGCCCAGCTTTCATCTTTCTTAAACTTCAGTTTGTATGACTCTTGATCCTTGGCAGTAATAAAGAAACATTTGGGTTTGGGCTGGGAAGGTGGCTCAGTAGTAGAGTGCTTGCCTTGCATGCCTGAGGCTCTGGGTTCGATTCCTCAGCACCACATAAGCAAAAAGAAAAAAGCCAGAAGTGGCGCTGTGGCTCAAGTAGTAGAGCGCTAGCCTTGAGCTGAAGAGCTGAGGGATAGCACCCAGGCCCAGAGTTCAGGCTCCACGACCGGACCAAAAAAAAAAAAGAAACATCTGGTTTCTTACCAGAGTAAGAGACTACGCTCAGCATATCAAAGGATACATTTTACTGAGACTTCTATAAGCCTAGCATGGTGCAGCCCTGGGCATTCAATGTGTTGAATGCAGCAGTGAATATCTGCTCAAAGGTCTACTTGAGGGTATTCCAAAGAGGTTTGTTCAGTTTTTCCAGTTTTACTTAAGGATCAAGAAGCCATGTATGTGTTCAATCATGAGGAAGGGAATGATTGAGTACAATAATCTTCAAACCTATTAGATGAAAGTATGAACTGAGTTATTTCATTCCTGTAATCCTAGTATGCAGGAGGCTAGGATTACACGATTGCTAGTTTATGGACAGTTCTAAGATACAAAGACTATCTCCAAAAAGCACAAAAAACAACCAAAAAAATATTATTCACAAACATGTTCATTTCTTTTTTTCCATTAATAATAAGAAACCAGAGTTCTAAATGAACTAAGCAACCCAAAGACAGCGATGGGAAGGGAGGAATGAGAAAGAAAGGGGAACAGCTAAGCAAAAGGAAAGAAATGTAAATATCACCTGATATGGAAAAAATAATTGTATTGTCAAAGCTCATAGAATTCACAAACTTTATAGACCATGATAACAACAATTTGCCTTGTGAAGGTTAAGTATCTACTTAAGTATCATTATTCCACAACACTGTGAAATATGTGAAATTTATGTAATCACCTAATCTCAATTTAAAAAAAAAAGAAAAGGAAGAAAGAAACCAGAGTTCTAATACTTTCTTCTCTTACTCCCAAGGGCTAAGCTCCAGCCCACTACAGCACACACAATACTATTTGTCAGTATCTCACCTGCTGAAAACAAAAGGGTGTTCCTGAGGTTGAGCTGGTCTTGCTTGCTGTATAGGCATAGCTGGTTTGGTGAGGCCAAGCATATCCTAAAAAAAATAGAAAGATTCATTTCCCATAACACTAAAATTTAATGACTGAAAATATTTTTTTGACTGGTCCTGGGACTTGAACTCAAGAGCCTCGGCACTGTCCCTGAGCCTCTTTGTGCTCAAGTCTAGTGCTCTACAACTTGAGCCATAGTATCCCCTTCTGGCTTTTTCTGAGTAGTTTATTGGAGATAAGAGTCTCACAGACTCTCCTGCCTGAGCTGGCTTTGAACTGCAATCCTCAGATCTCAGCCTCCTGAGTAGCTAGGATTACAGGTGTGAGCCAGTGGCACCCAGCTTGGATTTTTTTGTTTGTTTTTTTTTGTTTTGTTTTTTGTCAGTCATGGGGCTTGAACTCTGAGTCTGGACGCTGTCCCTCAGCTCTTCTGCTCAAAGTGAGCACTCTACCACTTGAGCCACACTGCCACTACTGGAATTTTTAAGAAATGTCTTTGCTCCTGCTTCTTTCTGTGCAATAGATACAAACCTGAATTTGCTTTGCAGTTAAATCCTTGGTTCCTCGGAAGACGTAACTTTTGGAGATTCCTTCACAGCTTAGTTCATGAACCTGCACCATTCTCCCAAAAGTGATGAGACCCACCAGAGCATCTGGAGGAAGGAGACTCAGGGACATCTGCAAAGACTCTTTGAGGGCTTGAAGGTCATCTTCCTCCAGGCATATGTCAACCACATAGAGAAATATCAGAGGGGACCGAGCACCACGCTTTAGACAAAAATAAAATAAAATAACATAATGATCAGTATACAATTTTCAAAGCAAGTTAGGTATGAAAATAGTCTCTATCTACATTTCCCAGGGGATAAGATCTATATAAATTTCTACTTGCTTCCTTAAATGTCTATTAAAACAATCAGAACCTACCAACTCTTCAAAGCCAACTCTTCAAATCCAACAACACATTCAACTATTTTGGATATACACATTGTGCCAGGTATTGTTCCAGATCTCAGGATACATCAGTAAACAGAACAAAGATTCCTGCCTTCCCCAATAAGCAAACTTTCTAAGGGAGGTTGGGGGGCAGCAATAGCCATAGGTGGAGACAGGGAGCAGGATCAAGCATTAAAGTGGGATCCAGGAGAAAGAGAATTCCAGCTTGAGGAAAAACTAAGGCAAAGGCCCTCAAGCAGACATGCTCCGGGCATGCTGGAGGA
>NW_012267315.1:7591409-7598381 GCF_000151885.1 Dipodomys ordii
TGGGCGCTGTCCCTCAGCTCTTCCGCTCAAGGCGAGCGCTCTACCACTTGAGCTACAGCACCACTTCCAGTTTTCTAGTGGTTTATTGGAGATAGGAGTCTCACGGTCTCTCCTGCCCAGGCTGGCTTTGAACCGCGATCCTCAGATCTCAGCCTCCTGAGTAGCTAGGATTACAGATGTGAGCCACCGGTGCCCAGCCACAAACAAATACTTTTAAGTTATGTTAAAAATGCTAAGCCAGATATAGTACCACATACCTATAATTCCAGCACTTTGGAAGGCAGAGAGAGTAAGTTTCAATTTTAAGGCCAGCCTCATCATAAGGTGTGAGGCATCATTGGCCTCACACCTGTAACTAATCCTAATTACTCGGGAGGCTGAGATTTGAGGATTGTTGTTTGAAGCCAGCCCTGGCAGGAAAGTACCTGAGGTAGATTTGTTTGTTTGTTTGTTTAATGCCAGGTCTAGGGCTTGATCTCAGGGCCAGAGCATTATCCCTGAGCTTTATGTGCTTCAGGCTAATGTTCTGCCACTTGAGTCACAGCTTTACTTCTATCTTTTTGGTGGTGAATTGATAATCAGAATCTCATGGACTTTCCCACCAGGGCTAGCTTTGAACCATGGTCCTCAGATCTCAGCCTCATGAATAGCTAGGATTACAGGTGTGAGCCACCACCACTGAGCAGTATGTAAGACCCCTATCTTCAATTAACCACCAAAAAGCCAGAAGTGGAACTATGGCGCAAGTGGCAGAGCACCAAGCCTTGAGTGAAAAAGCTAAGGGACAGTGTCCAAAGCCTGAGTTCAGACCCAGTACTGGCATGCACACACATACATGCGTGTACGTACACACGCACGCACACACACACACACACATACACATGCACACACACACACTTCTAATATGCTCAAAAACACACAGAAATCATATAATTCCTATATAAATGATATAAGTACGTGCACACACACATACATACACACATGCACACAAACTCCTAATATGTTCAAAAACACACAAACTGAAATCATATAACTCCTATATGAATGATATAAACCAATTTAAAAAAGCTTTGTTCTGCAAATTAAAGGCCTAGATTTATATTTCTCAGTGACAGTTTTTTTTTTCTTTTTTTTTTTTGTTGGTCGTGGGGCTTGAACTCTAGGCTTGAGCGCTGTCCCTCAGCTCTTCAGCTCAAGGCTAGTACTCTACCACTTGAGCTACAGTGCCACTTCTGTTTTCTGGTGGTTTACTGGAGATAAGAGTTTCATGGACTTTCCTGCCCGGGCTGGCTTTGAACCATGATCCTCATGAGGATCTCAGCCTCCTGAGTAACTAGGATTACAGGCGTGAGCCACCGGCGCCCGGCATCAGTGAAAAGTTTTTGTAGAAGACTAGAGCCTTTATTTAGAATTACTTTGGCCATTATTAATAAAGTAATAGAAAAGTTGATGAAAATATAAGAATATGGAAAGAAAAGATCTCAAAATTCTCTTACTTAGAAACAGCTATTGTTAACATCTTAGACTATGTCCTTTCAGAATTTTTCAACTTAAGCACAGTTGAGATTCCATATATACAATTTAAGGACTTTTTTTGGTGGGGGTGGTCAGTTTTAGGGTTTGAATTCATGGCCTCTTGCTTGCTAGGCAGGTACTTTATCACTTGAGTCATGCCTTTAGCTCTATAAGTCCTGGCTCAACTAGCATGCAACCCTGACTCATAATTTTATAATGAATTATATTAGTAGATTTCAAGGCTGAACAAGGCACAAAAATGTTTTTAAGATTTATATATACTTCTGAATCTTCATTTAGGCAAATGTTTCTTATGGCTGAACCCAGAGCCTCACACATGTTAAGCATGCATTCTATCATTGAGCTGTACCCTAGCAACTCAAGGAGATATTCCTGAAGATAAACCGTTTATAGTTTCTAAACCTATATTACTTCTCTTTTCATTACTGGGCTAGATGTGAAGATGAAATAAATCACAATACATGATCAAATACATGAATAAATGCATGTTATCAATAGCATAAGAGCTATCAGAACAATTGTGCTATGTTCTCTACAACAGCTTTCTTTAGATAAAGCTTCTGTACCATAAAATTTACCCATTTTTAACGTACAGTTCAGTGACTTTTGGTAAATGTATTATACAAGGACAACGAAATCCAGTCTTAAAACACTTTTGTCTCACAATGAATTTTAAAGAAAAGTTTTGGACAAAGGTATCTATTGGAGAGAAAGTATATACAACTTAAGAGGCAAAAGGTCCTGAGTTTGTGCTGGGAAGGTGGCTCAGAGGTAGAGTGCTTGCCTTTCATGCATCAGGCTCTGGGTTCAATTCCTCAGCACCACATAAGCAGAAAAGGCTGGAAGTGGTACTGTGGCTCAAGTGGTAGAGCGCTAGCCTAGAGCTGAAGAGCCGAGGGACAGCGCCCAGGCCCAGAGTTCAGGCCCACAACCAACCAAAAAAAAAAAGCTCCTGAGTTCAAAGTTAAATCTTTTTTTAAAAAAAAGAGGGAGGAAAAAAAAAAAAAAGAAAGGAAAAGGAACAAGGAAGAGAGGAGAAAGTAAGAGGCGGGAGGGGTGAGGGAGAGATGCAAAAAGAGATCTCTTTTGTCATTTGTGAGCTTTTACTTTGATAGTTTTAATTTTTTTATATCAAAAGCAGCTCATATGTGGATTCCAAAGTTAGATAGAAAAATGAAAATTCAGTAATTTCACAACCTAATTAGAATATTCAGTTCTAATATCTTGTTCAATTTACCATTCAATTCACTGAAGTCAAGTGAAATGATTTATTTTCTTACAGTAACAGATTCACTTCCTACAGAAAACTTATAAAGAATTCTGTGTCCCTTCCACAGTAAATGAGAAAGACTCCATAATAAAATCATTCAACAGAAAATTCACAAATGTTTAATATTCAACACTGTGCTTAACAAAAGCTATTTTCTTGTGTTTACCAAAAACTGGTGATTGCCAGTCTAGCTATTAGTTCAAAATCACACTATTTTTTCAGAGTAGGACAGCTACAATATTTAGAAATAATTCACATACCTGATTTCTTTGGAAACAGAAATTACAAGCCCAAAGTTTTGCTCGAAAATCAACCTGACTGTAAAAAAGATAAACATCTCAATGAGGTGCCATTTTTAAGGCAGAAAACATTCAACTGTAAATTTCAAGTTCAATACTTTACATAGGCATATCTTTATATAAGTGTGAACATGAATACATAAAGTTTTGTAAAACTGCACTGAAGGTAGAATTCTGTTCATTAAGTACACCACGTTTCCCTCAAACAGCTGCAATGAAGAATTAGTAAATCAGTTTTTGTTTTTTCCAGTTTCCTAGATTTTAAAAAATGTGATTCTCACAAATATTATTTCCTTTTGAACAATTTATTGGTTCAGCTATGTAAAAATACTAAATTTCAATAATAAAAGGACATTTCACATATGTGAAAACCTCTTAAGACTTTTCCCTTACTTGGCCCAGTTAAAATAAAAAAAAGTTGACATTTGAAGGTATGTGTTTGGGTAGATACACTTCTGAGACTTGATTCAATGTAATGCTTCTGTCACCTTTTTCTGCTTTCTACATTTTAGAAAATAAATAAGCAACTGAAGTACTGCTGTAATTACAGCTATTATGGATAGGAAGCTGAGATCCATAGGATCACAGTTCAAAGTCAGCCTTAGCAGAATTATTTGTGAGACTTTATTTCCAAAACAACCAGCAAAAAGTGGGCATGACTCAAGTGGTTGAGTGTCAATCGGTGAGCAAGTGTGAAGCTCTGAGTTCAAACCCTGGTTTAAGGAAAAATTAGCAACTAGTGGCTACCATTTTAAAACTAGAGCAGCAGCATTTTAAACAGTTACAAAAAATAAAAGCAAAGAAGATGAAAAAATGTTTTCTCATACAAATTTTTTTTCTGTCGGTTATGGGGCCTGAACTCTGGGCCTGGGCACTGTCCCTCAGTTCTTCAGCTCAAGGCTGGCGCTCTACCACTTGAGCCACAGCACCACTTCCAGCTTTTTCTGCTTATGTAGTCCTGAGGAATCAAACCCAGAGCCTCATGCATGCAAGGCAAGCACTCTACCACTGAGCTATCTTCCCAGCCCCCATATAAAAATTTTATTTTATTATTTATTTATTTTTTGCCGGTCATGGGGCCTGAACTCTGGGTCTGGCCGCTGTCCCTCAGCTCTTCAGCTCAAGGCCAGCGCTCTACCACTGGAGCCACAGTGCCACTTCCGGCTTTTTCTGTTTATGTGGTGCTGAGGAATCAAACCTAGGGGCTCATGCTTGCAAGGCATGCACTCTACCACTGAGCTACCTTCCCAGCCCCTCATATAAAAATTTTATGACACTTTGTACTTGTTTAAAACTTCTCCCAGGCCAGGCCCCAGTGGCTCATGCCTGTAGTACTGCTACTCATGAGGCTGAGAGCTAAGGATCACAGTCTAAAGCCAGCCCAGGCAGGAAAGTCCATGAGCCTCTTATTTCCAATTAACCACCAAAGAGCCAGAAGTGGAGCTATGGCTCGGGTGTTATAGTGCTAGCCTTGAGCACATGGACAATGCCCTAAGTTCAAACTCCAGAACTGGGACCAAAAAAAAAGGGATTTCCAAATCCTCCTTTCTACCCTCTCCATAAGATTCCAAGATTTCAATTTTATCTGTTTATCAGGCCAAGGAGATTTCTTTTTTTCTTTCTGCATTACTGGGGTTTGTATTCAAAGCCTGGCTCTTGCCAAGTTGGGCTCTACTACTGAGCCTACTTCTAGCTCTTTTTTGGCAGTGATTATTTCTAAGATAGACACTCAAATCCTACCCAGGGAAGCATCTAGTCTTCTCTCTACCTACATGAAGCTTCCCACTGTAAAGAGGATAACAGTTACAGGCCACTTCTCAATTGAGATCTCTCAAACTTTTCTGCCTGGGTTGGCTTCAAACTTCAATCCTCCCAACTTCAACCTCCCAAGTGGCTAGAATGGCAGGTTTAAGCCACCCATACCCACCTAGGCCATGGAGATTTCTTTCTTCCTTTTTTTTTTTTTCCATGGAAATTTCTATGAGCATTCATTACCAAAGAATCTCAGCATCTAAATTTAACAATGTTCCAAGTTAAATTACTTTCACAAGAATCACATAAAGATGTGATTAATTTTGTTTTTGTCTTTGGACCAGTTTTTAAAAGAATTCATACCAAAGAGGATTGAGAACAGCCTTGCAAGTTGGCCTGCTGCAAAGCACAGGTTCATACTGTACTGGAGGCAGGTCTGCACGCTCTTTTAATGGAGTGAGGAGACAAGCCAGGGGGACAACCATTCTTGTGGCCTCAAGACGGCTGGAAGGCCACACATTCCAGCTGAAGCGCACGCCATCACGTTCTTCATTCTGCTGAATGAACTCCAGATAAGTTGCCATGGTCTAAAAGAGAACTAAAGATAAAGGTTTATTTATACAAGAAATTCTCAAAAAAAGATTCAGTGTTTAATACTTAGTCTGGAAATGCCCGTGAGTGTATAACAGTTAACCATCTTCCCTATGACCCCCCAAAGTTGATTAACTCAGTTACCTTTGATTACTACTCCTTTCTCAAACCACTCTAACACATTAAAAAAAAAAAAGGCAGGGGCAGGGTGAAAGAAGAGAAGTTTAATCATCTGATCCTTCTAAGCTGAATGTAGTTGAATACTACTACTTTATTTATTTAGCAGTGTGAGGAATGGAATCCAGGCTAGTAGTCTACCACCCAGTTATACCCCTTCAAACTTTACTATGCTACTTCAAACATTCTCAGAGATGACTGACATATCAGCTCAGACAAGCAAACTTCAGCCTTTTAACTCAAGGGTACATTTTGAATTGTTTCAGCATTTACCTATCTTTCTCTCTGATTGCCTTTCTACCTTGCTCAATAAGGGCAAATATTGTATTTCTTTTCTTCGGGGTGGGGGGAGGTGGTGGGGGGAGGGGGAGGCGGGGTTCGGTCATGAGGCTTAAATTCTGGGCCTAGGCACTGTCCCTCAGCTCTTCAGCTCAGGCTAGCTCTCTACCACTTGAGCCACAGTGCTACTTCTGGCTTTTTCTGTGATTAATTGGAGATAAGAGTCTCACAGACTTGCTTGCCTGGGCTGGCTTTGAGCCATGATCCTCAGATCTCAGCCTCCTAAGTAGCTAGGATTACAGCCACCAGCACCTGGCTTGTATTAAATTTTACATTCCAAATAATGTTGGGTTTTGTACCCTTTCTTCTCCCGTTTTGCTAACCTTGGAAAGAAAAAACAAGTTGCTGATCTGAGTCCAGCTTATAATGGAAATCCATTCCAAGCCCACACATTTAGAAGATATAACAAAGTTACAAAGCAAAGTTTACTATTATGCTGGGTCTCACCAGAACCTCTCTACTCATCAGCTATACTCAAGCCTTGAAAGACTCTGGTCAATAAAACAGTCCTTCAGCCTAAGCTTTCAAACCCAAACCCAATTATGTAAAGTAGTTTATACATTCTGTTCATATCCTAAAATCCAACCGCAGCATCCCTAGTCTCTTTTGACATGGACAGCACATGTTATACTCAAAACTGCAGGAAAATTGTGTACATAGTGTTTAAAAGAAAAAAGTACTATAGCCAGGCACTGGTGGCTCACTCCTATAATTGTAGCTATCAGGAGGCTGAGATGTGAGGATCGTGGTTTGAAGCCAGCTGAGCAGAAAAGTACATAAGACTCTTATCTCCAATAAAACACTCAGAAAAGGCTGGAAGTGGCACTGTGTCTCAAGTGGTAGAGGACTAGCCTTGAACACAAAGAGACTCGGGGACAGCAAAAAAAAAAGGGGGGAGGCTGGGAAGGTGGCTCAGTGGTAGAGTGCTTGCCTTGCATGCCTGAGGCCCTGCGTTCGATTCCTCAGAACCACATAAGCAAAAAGAAAAAAGCCGGAAGTGGTGCTGTG
>NW_012267315.1:7599906-7610787 GCF_000151885.1 Dipodomys ordii
GGGGGGGGGGGGAAGGCTCAAGGACAGTGTTCAGACCTGAGTTCAAGCCCCAGGACCAGCAAAGAAAAGAAAAAAAAATCCCCAAACTGGGAGATCACTATTTAAAAAATATCTAAAGGTTTAAAGGTAAGCAGATAGTTCAAAAATTGTTATTGAAAAAGCAGATAGGAAGTGGCACTGTGGCTCAAGTAGTAGAGTGCTAGCCTTGAGCTGAAGAGCTGAGGGACAGACAGCACCCAGGCCCAGAGTTCAAGCCTTACAACCAAAAAAAAAAAAAAAATATTTCCATGGTATTTCGGGGCCGGGAAAGTGGCTCATGGCTCAGTGATAGAGAGCTGGCCTTGCATGCATGAGGCCCTGGGTTCGATTCCTCAACACCACATAAGCAGAAAAAGCCAGAAGTGGTGCTGTGGCTCAAGTGGTAGAGAGCTAGCCTTGAGCTAAAGAGTTGAGGGACAGCGCCCAGGCCCAGAGTTCAGGCCCCACAATCGTCAAAAAGAAAGAAAGAAAGAAGGAAGGAAGGAAGGAAGGAGAAAGAAAGGAAGGAAGAAAAGAAAGAAAGAAAGCAGATAGATGCCAACGGCAGCCTATACCCTTATTTGGGTCCTGACTGTGCTCAAAACCTGAAGATGTGTAATTGGCAAGGAGTAATTGACAGTTATTTGAAAGCTTTTAAGACAGACCTACAAAATACCACAACACTATACTCCAGCACTTAACAGATGGCAAGAATTAAAAGAATACGATGAAACATTTGCTGATCTTATGAACGCTCATGAAGATTAAGCCATCCGGGCAGAATGGCTCAAAGTCTAATAAAAGACAAAGTCCCAGAAAGATAAAGAGAAGATAGTATATGCAAAAATGTTTGCTTAATAAAGATTCAATTTTGCTTAAATATCACACAGTGATTAAATAAAAAAATCTCAAGGACATCCTGAACTACACAGTGACTCCTACATCTTGAGACTGTCTTAAAAAAATGAGAAAACAATTTACAATATTAAAGTGGCCTCTAATGTCACTTCATACAAAGCTGAATACAATTGTCTCCAATTCAGATTACAGAAGTTTCCAAGGAAGGCAAATGAATTATTCTATACAGAACCCACACAACAAAAATTCCAAATGTTTGCTCCAACAAAAACCTCTAAGACATCTATTTGTTGTTTCTAGCAGAAGTGGAAAGCTGAAGTACTTCTGCACAGAAGGCACTTCTATTTCCTGAAGGACAAAAGTGTGAATAAAAAGCAAGTTCTAATATAGCAAGTACTTTAGCAAAACATCATTAAATGATTGTTTCCATCTTAAAATACTCTTTTTTTTGCCAGTCATGGGGCTTGAACTCTGGGCCTGGGCACTGTCCCTCAACTCTTCAGATAAAGACTAGCGCTCTACCACTTGAGCCACAGCACCACTTCCAGCTTTTTCTGTTTATGTGGTGCTGAGGAATCGAACCCAGGGCCTCATGCATGCAAGGCAAGCTCTCTATCACTGAGCCACCTTCCCAGCCCCTCAAAATACTTCTTATAAAGTACTAGGTTCCCTCATGGGTCTCTACATATTAAAACCTGACGTTCTTTCCTTTCCCTTGGGCTAAGCCACCAATTCTTAGAGGATTTCGAAGGGTCTAAGACTCCTACAAAGTTTTATGTAAAACTGTGCACAGAAAAACAAATGTACATTTTTCCAGGGCGGCTTAAGCCAAATTCTCAAAGCATAAGAGTATCGTAAGAAGTAAATTGAATGAATGAATGAATAAATGATCTGGAAAGATACTGTGGGAACGTCCAACAACAACAACAACAAAATCAATCACGCTCATCTCGCCAAAGGCATAACTTTTCATAACATAGAGAACACCTTTAGACAACATTAACTAACGCCTAACCCTTGACGGCAGTCTGAAAACATGGGTTCTAGTTCCACCTCTGTCAGTCACAAAGCAAAACTTCAATTATAGAGGTTGGGTCCTTCCAGCTGGAGCGCCAGAATCCGGTCCTCAGATACCAAGGGGCGTGTAAATCCAGTCACTTTCAGCAAGGATCTGGGTCGTCAATTCACTGTAGTTTTCCTGCTTACTACGAAAAGGCTTCATCTGAGAAGAGCCCCACCTGGCCGGCCTTAATGACCCAGTTCTTATCCCTCTTTTTCTTCCTCCCCATTCACTCGACCCCTAGGCACTCACCTGGCTGACCCAACTCACCTGGCCACAACCGTCCGCACCCACACACGACGAGGGCCAGAGTCCGGTTCCCACTGCCTAGTACAGCTCAGCTCTCAACCGATTGGTCAGGGGGTCGTGACGTCACGCCACGGCACCAGGACCTAGCCATTCAGAGAGCGCTTCACTAGAGAGGGGGAGCGGAAGTGAGAACTCGGTGAAGCCGAGTCGCCATCTTGGAATAGGGCAAGACAATAGCGCCCTAACCCTCTAACAGTACTGCTCAGAGTACTTGCTTCCCCGAAGGATTCTTCATCCCTAAAGATTTCTCTTTACAAAAGGCAGGCTTCTATCGGACCATTCCTTGGGCGTCAGTTAGAAGTCTTGAGAAGCTGCCCCTGCTTCCATATGACATCCGCTACACTAGGTGGGACGTGGCTCTCACCGCCTCGGTTAAAGGAAGCGAGGATGACATGTAATCCCGGAAGCAGGAGGGACGCGAGAGGGAGTCAGCTGACGCTGCTGGAGGAAGGTGTCTGCTTGGGGGAAGGGGCGGACAGCGGCTGAGCCGGGACTTAGGCGCAGTGGCTTTCTAGGGAGCCCGTCTCACCTAGGTTGAGTTTCATCACGTTACGAAATTCCTTCTTGTTTGCCGTCAGGGCTTCTGCACTGGAACTCAGATAATTTCTGCGACAACATCCCTGTCATCCTTCAACAAGGAAGCAGCAATTGGGAAGTGTTACCTTCATTTTAGGAGAGTAACGACCTTCTGCAGCCACCACACTGTTACGCTTTCCTACCAGTGGCGAAAGTCATCACGTTTCAAGTCGTTGCAGAATGCTTCCCTTGACGCCTCCTTACAAAAACAAGCAAACGAAATCAGTGTTTGGTGGAGGGAAGGGATAGTGGGAGAACAACAAAGGAGCCCATAACAATGCGCGACAAGAAATGTACTCCTGGGGCTGGGAAGGTGGCTCAGCGGTGGAGTGCTTGCCTTGCATGCATGAGGCCCTAGGTTCGATTCCGCAGCACCATACAAACAAAAAAGGCCAGAAGTGGCAATGTGGCGCAAGTGGTAGAGCGCTAGCCTTGAGCTGAAGAGCTGAGGGACAGCGCCCAGGCCTAGAGTTGAAGACCTACGACCGACAAAAAGAAATGATCTCATGATCTTACTAACTGTAACCCCTCTGTACAGCATCTTTACAGTAAAATAAAATTAAAAAAAAAACACTGGCAGAAATAGGAAAGCAACCCCAGAAGAGAAGAAAGCATTTGTATAGCAAGTTTGAAGATTTAAGATATGCATTTCCTTCTGCAGAGATCATGACCTGAAAAGAAAAACACAGGCAGAGGAAGATTTTTTTTTGGAAGTCCTTAGAGGAAGATGGCTGAACTCCATAGGAAGACTAAAACTGAATCAGTAATGTTGTGTGTGTGTGAGTGTGTGTGTGTGTGTGTGTGTGTGTGTATTTTGTTTGTGGCTTTTTGTTTTAATGGAGGTGTTAGGGTGCTGGGAAACAAACTTGAATTTTGCACAATCTAGACAAGTCTTTCTACCACTGATTTACACCTACAACAAATTCTTAAAGAACGCTTTCTGGCCGGGCACCAGTGGCGCATGCCTGTAATGCTAACTACTCAGGAGGCTGAGATCTGAGGATCGCAGTTCAAAGCCAACCCCGGGCAGAAAAGTCCGTGAGACTCATTTTCAATAAAACCCACTAGAAAACCGGAAGTGACACTGGCTCAAGCAGTAGAGTACTTGCCTTGAGCTGAAGAGCGAAGGCACAGTGCCCAAGCCCAGAGTTCAAGCCCCATGTCCGACACACAAAAAAAAATGCTTTCCATATTAGCAAATAATGTACCAAATATAATTGTGCATTTGTGCTTGTTTCCCCCGACCAGTCCTGAGACTTGGACTCAGGGCCTAAGCACTATCTTTGAGCTTCTTCTTCTTTTTTTTTTGTTGGGTATGGGGCTTGAACTCTGGGCCTGGGCGCTGTCCCTCAGCTCTTCAGCTCAAGGCGAGCGCTCTACCACTTGAGCTACAGCACCACTTCTGGTTTTCTGGTGGTTTATTGGAGATAGGAATCTCACGGTCTCTCCTGCCCGGGCTGGCTTTGAACCGCGTTCCTCAGATCTCAGCCTCCTGAGTAGCTAGGATTACAGGCGTGAGCCACCAGCGCCCGGCTTCTTTGAGCTTCTTTTGCTCAAGGCTAGCATTCTACCACTTGAGCCACAGTGCCACTTCTGGCTTTTTCTGTTTATGTGGTACTGAGGAATTGAACCCATGGCATCATGCATGCCAGGCAAGCACTCTACCATTAAGCCACATTCCCAGCCCTTGAACATTTTTTAATTCATAAAAAAGTTGACATTAGTTTTAAACCCCAAAAAACAATTTTTTGCATAACAATCTCAGAATATATTTGCCCAAGAGTTAAAAACAAGGTGGATTTACATGAAATCATATAATCTGTATAATCATTCTTTGCATAAAACAACCCATGAAAAGGGAAAAGTAGAAGCCATTGTCTTCTCTATTTTCCTTTGAAAAGCTACCCAAAGCTTAAGGATGATTCATTTTTTCAGCCAGTTTCTGTTAATGTAATGCCATTGTTTCCTGAACAAATTAAGCCCCTGAGCAAGCAAACATGGAAACTGAAATGTCTGTGCTTGTTTTATTTATTTATCTAGTACTAGTACTGGGGCTTGCTGGTCCTGTGCCTTGAACTCTGGTTCTGGGCACTGTCCCTAAGCTCCTTTTGCTGAAGGCTAGTACTCTACCACTTGAGCTACAGTACCACTTTTTGGCTTTTTCTGTGATTAATTGGAGGTAAGAGTCTCACACTTTCCTGCCCAAGCTGGCTTCAAACCATGATCTTCAGATCTCAGCCTCCTGAGAAGCTAGGATTACAGGTATGAGCCACTGGTGCCCAGCTGACCTCAGGACTTTTGCCTTTGGCTGGGTTCTCCCCTCTCCCAAAGTTGGCATTCTACCCCTTGACCCACACCTCCACTTCTGACTTTTTTTTGGTTAAGTGGAGATAAGTCTCATAGACTTTTCTGCTTATGCTAGCTTTGATCCTATATTCTCAGATTTCTCAGCATCTGTGTGTTTTATATTGAAGTATAGTTGATGTATAAGAAACTATACATATATGTATTAGCTGGTGAGTTTGACACCCATTGCTACAGTTGAGATAATGAAAGTAGGCATGCCAATTGCATTTTCTTGAGGTTTATATAAAGCACAGGGCCTATGTATATGAATATCATATGCTTTATTACTTTTTAAATGACTAAAAATAAGGTTAAAATATTTGACCTTTGTTGTTGGTTTCTGAAGAAGCTTCCAAAAAGCTTCCAAGCTATGGAGGTATTATCATGTTGGGGCAATTGACGCCTCAGAAGCAGACCTTAGGGAGAAAACTCCTCTCTTCTCTCCCCTCTCTCCCTTCCTCTCCTCTTCCCTCCCCTCCTTACCTCTCCATTCCTGCTTTCTTGGAGATTTTTTTTTTTTGGTCGGTCGTGGGGCTTGAACTCTGGGCCTGGGCGCTGTCCCTCAGCTCTTCAGCTCAAGGCGAGCGCTCTACCACTTGAGCTACAGCGCCACTTCCAGTTTTCTGGTGGTTTATTGGAGATAGGAGTCTCACGGTCTCTCCTGCCTGGGCTGGCTTTGAACCGCGATCCTCAGATCTCAGCCTCCTGAGTAGCTAGGATTACATGCGTGAGCAACCAGCGCCTGGCTTCTTGGAGATTCTTATCTTCAATTAACCACAAAAAGCCAGAAGTGGGAGCCACACATCAGTGTTGAGCAAAGGGGCTCTGGGACAGTGCCAGTCCCAGAGGTCAAGCCCCAGTACTAGCACACACAAAAGAAGGAAAGAGACAGACAGACAGACAGACAGACAGAAAGAAAGAAAGAAAGAAAGAAAGAAAGAAAGAAAGAAAGAAAGAAAGAAAGAAAGAAAGAAAGAAAGAAAGAAAGAGAAAGAGGGAAGGAGGGAGGGAGGGAAAAAAAGGAAAGAAGGAAGGAAAAAAGAAAAGAACAAAAGGAAGAAAGAATGGAAGGGAAGGAAGAAAAGGAGAAAAAGAAAGAGAGAAAAGGAAGGAACCAAGCAAGCACTTTCCTAATGCAGGTACTAGTGACACACATAATTCTATCTGATCATGAGGCTGAGATCTGAAGACCTGGGTTCAAAGCCAGCCTAGGTAGACAAATCCTTAAGAATCTTATCTCTAATTAACCAGCAAAAAGCTAGAAATAGAGGCATGGTAGAGCACCAGCTGTGAGTGAAAAAGTTAATGGAGAGCTGGAGGAGATGGAATTCAAGCCTCTAGTACCCGCACCCCACAAAAAAGACTTACTTTCCTGTATGGCACATTTCTGTCCAACTCTGTTAAATAAACTTTATGTAAGACAGACCCATGATTTCAGGACTGCCATATTCTAATAAGCAAATAATTTTGTTTGTTTCAAAGTTTCCCTAGGCTCTAAATTGGTTTTAAGAATGAATGCTACGTATGTGCCCTACAGGGAAGATGAGAACATTTATAAAGACAACATTTATAGCAATAAAATGCAGCAACCACGGCTGATTCAGCTAAAAAAAAAAAAACTATTGGAAATCAGAAGGAAAAAATAACATGGATTTAAGGAGTCCCTAAGTTATAAAATGCTTATATTCTGCATGCTTGTAAAAAATCTTCTTTGTTGGCTGTGGGACTTGAACTCAGGACCTGGCCACTGTACCATGAGCTCTTTTGCTCAAGGTCAGTGTTCTACTCATTTGAGCCACAGCTCCACTTGCAGTTGTGTGGTGGTTAATTGGAGATAAGAGTCTCAGGGACTTTCTGGCCTGGGCTGACTTTAAACTGAGATTCTCAGATCTCAGCCTCCTGAGTAGCTAGGATTACAGGCATGAGCCCAACTAAAAACACCTTTTCTTATAGAAATATTTAAGTAAAGAGATAACACATTCTGAACCTGTCACTGCCTGTCTTAAATAGAGCACTAGTTAGGGTAAAGAAAGAACTACATTTCTAGAACTACAAGTCCCAGAAGACCTCAGTGCAGGCTCCTGGCCGGATGCAATCTTGGCTTCCAGCAGTGCAAGACCTGGTGCTGTGGATTCTACACTATGGCTTCTCCTAGCAAGGCAGTGATTGTTCCCGGGAACGGAGGCGGGGATGTGGCCACCCACGGCTGGTACGGCTGGGTGAAAAAGAGGCTGGAGCAGGTAAGAGATGCAGACCTCACGGCTCTGGGAAGTTGGCTTGGAGCCGTGGGGGGGAGGGGGGCGATGAGGAGGAATACTCAAGAACGAAGTTCGCACCTGTGTCTGTCCACCTCCAGCAGAGACCTGTTTCCATTCCTCTTTTCCGCTACCCTCTCCTAAAGGCCAGATCTAGGGGCCAGGATTTTGATTGAGAAAATGCCTAGAAGACTACTCTTGAGAACTCTGTTGTTAGACAACGAACAAGCACACCCTTTTTAGAACTACAGAAATGAGTCCCCACCCTTCCCCCTATCTGCTGCCAGTTCTGATTTGGGACTTCTCAAATAATTTTACATCCCTCTTCATTTCTTCCTGCTTTCTGTTTTCTAAATATGAAGTACATAATATTATACAAAGGTTGTATGTAATGTGTGTAGATTATGTATGAAGCTAATGTAACAAATCACCCAACTTCAAAACAAAACAAAACAAAAAGTTCCCCCTGTACTGGAAATCAAACCCAGAACCTCAGGCTTGCAGGCACTGTTTCACTGAGCTATATCCCTGGCCCAGACTAAATTCAGAACATTCCCAATATTTTCTGGATGACTATGTCTCCCATTCCATTTTCCTTCCACCTTGAAATGCCTCGTTTGCTTATTTTTTAAATTAAAATAGTTTTACAACTCTTATGTATGCCCTTTAGGCAGTATGTCATTTAATTTGGCTCCTATGTGAACCTTATAAAAATGCTAATATATTTTAAGTTGCCTTGTGAATCTTGACAAAACAAAGAACCTCTTCCATAATCCAACAGTAGAACTATTTCCTGGCTTGACCTCTAGAATAGAATTTCAGGAAGGGTAAATACATTCAATAGAATAGTAGGTCTCTGGAATAGAATTTCAGGGTGGTGGCTGAACTCTATGAACAGAGCTACAAACCAAAAGATCAGGGCTGGAGCTGTCCTAGAGAATGGGATGTCTAACTTCTCTACCATGTTTCTGTATTGTTTTATCTGTCTGGAATTCAGTGTTTGGCTCTAAGTCAGTCTATCTAGAACACATTCACTTTTGCCTTGTCTACAAACAGGTGCTTTCAAGAAAAATACCCATGTGCAAATGTAGATACAAGTCTCTGTAGAGGTCTACAGAACGGGCTACATAGAAAACTACAGATGGACTTTATGAGGAGAGATTATATGTTCCCTTGTAATTGTATAGCACTTAACCCACTTCCTTTCATACTGTAAGCAAACTGTGAATTGATAAGGACAAATCAAGTGTCACATTTCTTATTAGCAAAGTTTTAGTTGCAATTAAGCTCTTTATTATAGCCTTTTTTTCCCCCCTCATATCATAGATACCTGGTTTCCAGTGTTTGGCTAAAAACATGCCTGACCCAAGTAAGTTTTAAACTTTTTTTAAATAGCCTTATTTTGTTGGGTTTTGGTCTCATCTTTTTTTTTTTTCATCCTCTAAATGATTAAAGAACAGGAAAATTGTAGAGAACCCAAAGATAAATATATACCTAAGAATGAATAAGGCAAGTAGATTGGGGAGGAGGGCATAAACCAAAAAAAAAAAAAAGGAAAATTCTAGTAAAGAATATTAAAAGCAACAGAGTTTGATAACATTTAATTTTGAACTTTGCAAACAACTTGGCTTTTTTTGCTCTTAAGTATACATTTTCAGGCAGGATTTATGGTTGTTCCATTTGAGACAAAGATATGCTTAAACTTTATAGACTCTATTTGAGAACCTAATATTTTAAAAAATGAAACTTACCCCTTTTGTTTTGGATATGCTTCTGAGCTGCTTCAGGAAAGAATGAATATGTACCTGAATTATAAATATTTTCAAGAATATTTACATTAAAGCTTTAGAGTTGAGGCCAGGTGTGGTGGCACACAGTTGTAATTCCAGCACTGAGTGAGGGCTTAGGTAAAAGGATTGAAAATTTGAAATCAATTAGGACTACATAACAAGGCCTTGTCTGAAAAACAGCTTTTTAAAGCTTTCAACCAATAACTCACAAATCCGGGCTCTGTTAAAAACAACCCATCTCCCATTGTGCTTGCACATTTTAGAAGTTGTGAGCTGCTGAATGGTCATCTGTTAGAAAGGTGGGGTAGCATTACATGGAGGCTATCCATATCAAATGACAGACTTTCTTTATCCTGAACCACAGTTACCGCTCGAGAGTGCATCTGGCTGCCCTTCATGGAGACGGAGCTGCAGTGTGATGAAAAGACCATCATTATAGGCCACAGTTCCGGGGCCATTGCAGCCATGAGGTGTGATTCTTATTGAACTGCTACCCTTTCATGGGCTCCAGCCATCTTGGAAATAATTGTATACCTTAAGTTTTCGTTGCAGAGAACATAGTGCTGTCTCACCAAAGTAGAGCATAATCTCTTATTTCTTCCTTGTTTGGTTAGTGAATTGAAATATATATTATCTTCCTGGGAAGCAGTATCCTTTAAAATCTAAGTGGCCCCAAACCCCTGCAGCTTCCTGTCACTCCAGTCTTGTGTCTCCACCTCTCTCCTTCTGTCCTCCCAGCCTGACTTACTGACCTCATTGTAGTTCCCAGAACATTTCTAGTACATACCTACTATATCCTGCTCTGAGCTTTCTTAAGTCTTTGCTTCAGTGTCCTCTTGCCTAACCATTCTACATAAAACAGCAGCCTCTGCTTGCTCTCTTTCATTTATATCGTATTACCTATAGCATTTTTAATACTCTGACATCCTATTTATTTCTTGTCTGTCTCATCAATAGAATGGAGGCTTTGTGAATGTGGGACTTTGTTCATTGACACTGAAAATCCACTGCTTAGATGAGAGCCTGGCATATGTGAGATGCTCAGTAATACTGGAGAGAGGATGGGAGCAGCTATCCCCTGCTACTTGTAACCACCTCGCTCCTAACACAGTCCTTGAGGTTCCTGGACATATTCCTGATGCTCTCCATTAGAACATCACATCTTCTTCATTAGCATGGAAGGTTAGGGACTCACCTGGCTGAGTAAGCCTATCTGGATTGGGCTTCTTTTCTGTTTCCTAGGCTAGATGACAATGAGTTTTTATTTGTATAACTGCTTATCCTAAGTGGTCAGTCTGGATATCTTGTGTTAGGGAATCGTCTCTGGGCAAAGCTATGGGAATAATAATGTTTTTGGTATAGAGCTGCCAAATTATGGTATGTTCAGATCCCTTTAATGTTGAAATCTGTCCTAATCCAGACTAGCTGAATTTTTCTTAAGCCTGGTAATATGTACTTTGTTTTAAAGGTCCTTGAATTTATTGTAGGATTGTCAACAATCATCTAAGAACTGAAATCTAAGAGAGACAAGGAGAAAAATGTGTGCCAAAATTGTGTATGGATGTTAGGAAACAGGAATGTGACATACTCACTGAGGACCACCCTGGATGACCTATTATTTAGCAAGGGGAAACTGTCATTACAATGTTTAGTGCTAGAGCTGAGAATA
>NW_012267315.1:7615516-7623252 GCF_000151885.1 Dipodomys ordii
AAAAAAAAAAAAAACCCACTACAGGAGGATAAAGAACAATTTATCCATTTGTGATCTTGGTCATAAACCTTAACTTTAGCAAGTGCTTTTTATATCATAAAGCTCAAGAAAAGCCTAAAATAACCAAAATGAACATGATGTAAAGGATTGAAAACATGGGAACAGTTTAAATGTCATTAATCTTATAAATTATTTATCCTTTCTGTATTTCAAGTTTTGTGCTGTAGAGTTCAGCCTCTTAACTATATGAAGATCTTTCATTCCAAGATTTCTCATCTGATTGTAACAAAAACCACAAAAAACTTCCTTTTTCACTTTCCCAACATGTTGGCCATTGTGATGTCCAAATATTGCCTCAAACAACATCCAGTGAATTCTGATTTGATATTTGCAAGAACCAGAGTATAGAAATGTGACTTCCCACTTTACCCTTAAAGGTGATGTGGCCTGAGAAGCTTTTTTGGTTTCTAAGTCAAGAAAGATCCTCTTTAACTTGTAACTCTTTGGAGGATGGGAATTTCACTAGATATAGTGTAGTGGACATCCTCATTTTACTTTATTCGCCTGGGGATTACTGAATTTGTTACCGTGAATAAATCTTATTTAATAAATTTTATAACTATGTAAAAAGTAAATAGATCAGTTGAATAATAATTTTTACCAAACCTGTAGTCAAAGTTTGAGTCTACTTGAAATATTTGCAATTAATAATTCTACTACTCTCTACCTTATTTTCTAGAAGTCTAAAAAAAACTACAAACTTACACAATAGCAATAGACCACAATGTTTCTTTTCCTCTGTAGGAAACCTCCTCCCCTTAATATATAATTTAGCCAGGCTAAAGTGGCTCGAGCCTATAATCTTAGCCACTTGAGGTAAAAATGGAATTACTGTGCTTTCTTGCCGATCCTCAGATCTCAGCCTCCTGAGTAGCTAGGATTACAGGCATGAACCACCTGTGCTGGGATTGATATATAAATTCTTAAGGTTCATCTCAATGGAAGCACAGTGGCTGGGCACAGTGGTGCATGCCAGTAACCCTCGGTGACATGGGGAGGCAGAAGGAGGAGTATCATAGCTGAGGTTGGCCTGGGCATACTATGAAAGCTTACCTTGAAAATAACTAATGCAAAAAGGGGCTAGAGGCATGGCTCAAGAGGTAGGGTACCTGCCCCTTCCAATGCCAATATCTATCTATCTATCTATCTACCTATTTATCTATCCTGATGTTAATGATTGAACAATTAAAAGAGTTGAATTCTGCCCAATCTGAACAGTACCCACAAGCAGTTAAAAAATTAAAAATTTAGTCATTATTATAGAAAATGCTTTTGGGAAGCACTGCTCTAGGGCACACTTTGCATCCACACCTAATTTAAAATAAAGAGAAAGCAAAGCCAGGTGCTGGTGACTTATACCTGTAATCCTAGCTTCTCAGGAGGCTAAGATCTGAGGATCATGGTTTAAAGTCAAACCAGGCAGGAAAAGTGCATAAGACTCTTATCTCCAATTAACCACCAAAAAGCCAGAAGTGGAGTTGTGGCTCAAGTGGTAGAGTACTAGCCTTGAGCAAAAGAAGCTCAGGGACAGTGACCAGGCCCTGAGTTCTAGCTCCAGGACTAGCATTAAAAAAAAAAGCAAGTGACTCCATTTGAAATTACCTTTTTGTCAGGGGGAGAGGAATCCTTGCCTCACATATTCTAGGCAAGTGTTCTACCTCTGAGCTACATCTCCAGCCCCTAAATTGGTTCTTTTTGATTAATGTTCTTAGTTGACCATAAGTCTATATAAGATTTATTCACTGCCAGTCTAAATCAGAAGGTTCATGTGAAGAGCCACATAAGTATTCATTAAAAACTAGAATCATGGACTCAAGAATTGTTTAGCTCTCCAAGGATCACCATTTGACATAGAGGGGACTCAACACTCTGGAGAATATTGTCAGTTGAATTAAATACCTAATATTATATATAGATTGACTAACTTGAATTTTTACTGTTGTTGTGAGTCCACAGTTTATTTCTGTAGGATACTTAATCTAACTGTATATCAGAGGTGCTGTATTTTCTTTCTCCTTCAGTTAATGTTCAGAATAATAAACATGATATGGGAAAATCATTTGACGGGTCTATTTATTTTAATGAGGCAAGGAAAATTTTTAGTCACTGTAAATTTAAGGACTCAATTTCTGCTTATTAAAACACAATACAAGGGATGGGAAGGTAGCTCACTGGTAGAGTGCTTCCCTTTCATGCATGAGGCCCTGGATTCGATTCCTCAGCACCACATAAGCAGAAAAGGCTGGAAGTGGCGCTGTGGTTCAAGTGGTAGAGCGTTAGCCTTGAGCTGAAGAGCTGAGGGATAGTGCCCAGGGATAGAGTTCAGGCCCCACGAATGACAAAAACAAACCAACAAAAACCCCAAAATATAGTCTATATTTGGAACCCAAGTTGGTTCCCTCTCCTAACTTTCCTTTAAATTTCAAACTGGTGTTAAGATTCAGCCCCTTGGTAGGGTGCTCTGTGATTCCATGTTGGCTTGGATAGACATTTTTTTTTTTTTCTGGTGTCAGAGCTTGAACCTCAAGCCTCATGCTTGCTTGCTCTGCTAGCACTCTACCACAAGCTTTTAGCCCTGGACATAGAAGCTTTGAAGTGTAGTTTCAAGGTGAAATTACAATAGGTGTACTGCTATTTTCCGTGCAACAGTAACCTAGTATTTCCATATGCCTAATGCCCAGATCTAAAAGTGCCGTTAACACTTTTCAAAAAAGACAACAAATCTAAATATGTAGAACAATGGTCTCTACTTGACCTCTCAAAGTATGAATTGAAGATGAGTCTATTAAATGATTAAACAGTCTCAGTTCTGTCTACTATAGAACAAGATAACACAGACGGATGATTTATCAACAATAGGAATTTATTTCTCAAAATTCTGGAGGTTGAGAAATTCAAGATCAAGGTGCTGAGAAATTCATTGATGAGGGTCCCCATTTGGGTTCTACAATGGATATCTTCTGTGTCCTCACACAGAACAACAACATGTCTCTTTGGGCCTAATTTTATAAGGCACTAATTCCACTCAAGGACTCTACCTCTAAATACCATCAACACATGAATTTGGTGGTGGTGGTAAGGGATATCCTAGCAAATATAATTATGTCAAAGAGGGAAATTTATACTTCCTTTACAATGAAAATGAGTCTTAAGGGACTGGGAATGTGGCTCAGTGGTACAGTGCTTGCCTAGCATGCATGAAGCCCTGGGTTCGATTCCTCAGTACCTCATAAACAGAAAAGGCTGGAAGTGGTGCTGTGATTTAAGTGGTAGAGCTCTAGCTTTGAGCAAAATAGCAGCTGAGGGTTAGTGCCCAGGCCCTCAGTTCAAGCCCCAAGACTGCCCCCCCAATCATTAATATTTATGCAGTGAAAATATATCCCTTGACAGTAGTCATCATTTGGGATTGGGCTAAGTATATGGCAGCATAATCCTCTGAAAGAATAATACTGATATAAAATGGAGTAGTATGTAGAAAAGACATTCTATTCATCCAGTCATGCCCGAAGTTTGCATATATTCCTGCATCCCTGCTCTTTCTACCTTCACCACTTTTAGTTTCTTCTCAATGAAACAGAGAGAAATTAAGAAACCCAAATGGTAGTAACAAACCCAATAAAGAAAGTTTCCAAGCTGGGCACTAGTGCTCATGCCTGTAATCTTAGCTATTCAGGAAGCAGGTATCTGAGGATCAAGATTCAAAGCCAACCTGGGCAAGAAAAATCCATGAGGCTCTTATCTCCAATTACCCAGCAGAAAACCAGAAATGGTGCTGTGGCTCAAAGTGGTTGTGCTAGCCTTGAGCAAAAGGAGCATAGGGAAGTGTCCAGGCTGAGTACAAGCCCCATGACCAACCCTTGCCCCCCACCAAAAAAAAGAACAAAAAGTTTTCAATGAAACCCTTAATTTAAGTAAGTCTGGCTAATTATTTATTTTTTATCGGTGAAGATGATTGAACTCTGGGCCTGGGCACTGTCCCTCTGCTCTTCAGCTCAAGGCTAGTGCTCTACCACTTGAGCCACAGCGCCATTTCCAGTTTCCTGGTGGTTTATTGGAGAGATTAGTCTCATGGGCTTTCCTGCCTGGGCTGGCTTTGAACCGTGATCCTCAGATTTCAGCCTCTTTAGTAGCTAGGATTATAATCGTGAGCCACCAGGGCCCAGCTTGATTATTATTACTTTGGCTGTACTGAGGACTGAATATGGAACGAAAGGTATTGCACTTTATCACTTAAGCCCATGCCCTAGCCCTAAAATGAAAACTTGAGTGCTTTAATCATTACCATAGTAGTAGTAAATATAGGTTTGTTGGCTTCTTTTTCCTTGAACCAAGTCTTGAAACTTCAAAGATGTGGTTTTCCAGAGCTTCAATGTATTTTATTTGTTGAGGAATGGATTTCACTGTTCTGTTTCATTTTCTGTTGGCTACTCTTCCAATATAAATTTAATCTTCATAAATAAAAAAAAGTCTTCATAGCAGCAAGTCTGTATCCATTACTGTGAAGTATATTTTCAAAGAACTCTGATGTTCCATCATGAATTATTTGGTCTCAAAGTAACTTCATTTGAAAATGTTTAATAAAGTTCATAGTTCTGTATTAAATATTAAAATTCAAGCCATTCTGTCATATAAATAC
Organism: Dipodomys ordii; assembly: GCF_000151885.1. Classification (NCBI taxonomy): domain Eukaryota; kingdom Metazoa; phylum Chordata; class Mammalia; order Rodentia; family Heteromyidae; genus Dipodomys; species Dipodomys ordii. The sequence goes on from NW_012267315.1 coordinate 7,620,213, forward strand.
AATTAGATGGTGAAATCTCACCACCTTCATGGCAGTCATCAAAAACCTTAAAAAACAAAAGTTTATATTCAAAATGAAGTTTTAAAATCTTTAAAATACTTTAAAAGTAGCATTTAAAATACTTTAAAAATAGTTTTAATTTAAAGCAGTATTTTTACAAAACTTTAAAAATAACTAGGGATTGTATTTAAGAACATGGTGTGATAATGCCTGGTTTGTGATTATGCAATTAGTTAATGGTGGGGCCTGATCATGTTCGCCTGCCCACCAAACAAAAGGCTATCAGCAGGTATCATAAGAATATATAATCTTACACATGGAAATGTTTCATATTTAGCTACCTTCATTCCTATGAAGGAAACTAAACAGAATTTCCTCTGTTAGCATTCTGTCTAGGACTTGAAACCAAGAAAAGAAAGACAGGTATAAGGAATATGGTGTACAACAAAATATGGCATACTAGCAGCTCAAGAACATAATGCCACAAGGATTGAAATCTCTTGCTCTTTGGCAGGCTCAGTGTCTTCAGCATATGGTTGGCACTCTTAAATAGGATTTTATTTATTTATTTATTTATTTATTTTGGGTGGTCCAGTCATGGGGCCTGCACTCTGGGCCTGGGCGCTGTCCCTCAGCTCTTCAGCTCAAGGCTAACGCTCTACCACTTGAGCCACAGCGCCACTTCTGGCTTTTTTATTTTTGCTTATGTGGTGCTGAGGAATTGAACCCAGCGCCTTATGCATACAAGGCAAGGGCTCTACCACTGAGTCACCTTCCCAGCCACTTAAATAGGATTTAATGGAACTGCTAAGGCATGCTGGGAAAAAGATTATCTGGGCTTAAATGAAGAGATGTTCTTAGGTTTTTCCCAAGCCTAAGTCCCACCATCCCCCTTTTTAACTGATTTCAATTGAACCTGAAGCCTGTACATGCTAAGCATGCACTTTACTACTAAGCTGTACCCCTCAAACATAAGTTCCCTTGTTCATTAGGGGAAATAACACCCTTAGTTCCAAGGACATATGGAGGTTCAAATGAGACAACATAAAACTCATTAAAAACATGCCTGGCCCATAGTAGGTTTTCAAATCTTATTTTTGTCTCTAGCCCTTATCTAAGTGTCCATTTTAAGGCCATGAGCAGAAACTGCCGATGTCTTTAATCTGATTATTTTGAGTTTGAGGTAATATTTGTTCCTTAGGGAACATGGAGGTTTGAGTAACTGTTGGTCAATCCCAAGAATCTGGGAAATCAACTATGTTGCTCTGTTTGTCTAGGTGGCATTTGGGCCTGGTGGTAGTCAAGGGTGAAATGAAGCTGTTTTAACGTACCGGGCAGAGACCACAGGGTGCCCGGACCAAACCCGTAGGTAGGAGGATTGGATTGACGGCCCTGTACAGTTTCATGTGTCCATCTACACTGCCAACTGTGCCTTCTTTTGCAGCAATGATAGTCATCTCCACTTTTCCATCATAAATGAGTGTATTCAGGATGGTTTCAATGTCCTCCATGGACAACTCTACCTAAGAAAGGACAAAGGAAAGATGCATAAAGGATAAGGAAATCCTTTTGTACAATGTTATAAGCAGCAAAGTTCTTCTATGAAATGGAGAAGTAATGTGCTAGAGAGATTAATAAAAAATACAAAAAGAGCTGGGTGCTGGTGGCCCACGTCTATAATTCCTAGCAACTCAGGAGGCTGAGATCTGAGGACCATGATTCAAGGCTAGCCCGGGAAGGAAAGTCCATGAGACTCTTTATCTCCAATTAACCACCAGAAAACCAGAAGAAGAGCTGTGGTTCAAGTGGTAGAGTGCTAGCCTTGAGCTGAAGAGCTCAGGGACAGTGCCCAGGCCGAGTTCAAGCTCCATGACCAACCAAAAAAAAAAAAACAGTACAAGGTAAACAATGGTCCGCTGAAATGCTAGGAGCAGAAGGCTAACTTTTTGCTCACTGTGACACATTCTGATGTCATAATTTTAGGAAAAATCTAGATCTCACAAAGTAACATTTCTTTGGCAAGAATCTGACATATTCTTACAATGCTTTAACAGAAAGATACTTTAGACATCAAACAGTCCAAGTTCCTATTCCTTTATAAATGAGAAATTTAGAGCTCAGGAAATAAAAAAGATATGTCCAATTGCCAATGTGGCTGCTTTTCTGATGATTAAAATCACCAATGTTCTCATGTGTAAGTCTTCAAAAGAATGCTGCCAATACCAATAAAAACTGATGGTATGGCTGATATTTTGCACACATACTTAACTATGCATATGTGAGTCAAGAACTTATTAGGACAGACTTTGGGTGGTGAAATGTACTGCCAGTTCTATACTCTGTTGCTCTTATGTTCCAAGCTCAACAATATTTACCAATGTCATGGAATAATGGCTGCCTTTACTAAGACTAAGACAGTGTTTTCCCAAAGAGACTAGTGCAGAATATTCACAGCTCTCACCCGAAAGAGGTCTAGGTCAAATATTCTGGGTATTCATTGTAATCTGTGTCTATATGAAGAACAGGTTTTACATGGAAGGTAAGAAAGAAAGTTCTGACCTTACTGATCCCTAATTCACAGATATATTTCCACACTTCATGGGAGGAAGCAAATGAACTATTTCTTTGTATCATTGGATTCTGCTTGCTTTCTCGTGCTGTTTCTGCCTGTAAGGGATGAAACATAAAAGATCTAAGTAAGAATGTTAGTCAATGCTTTTGTTGTTGTAGATCCTGGGGCTTGAACTCAGGGCCTGGGCACTGTCCCTGAGCTTCTTTTGCTCAAGGCTAGTACTCTACCTCTTGAGCCACAGTGCCATTTCCGGCTTTTTCTGTTTATGTGGTACTGAGAAATCAAACCCAGGGCAAGCACTCTACCACTAAGCCACATTCCCAGCCTAGTCAATGCTTTCTTTCTTTTTTTGGGGGGGGATCCAGTCGTGGTACCTGAACTCTGGGCCTGAGTGCTATCCCTCAGCTCTTCAGCTCAAGGCTAGCACTCTACCACTTGAGCCTCAGCGCCACTTCCGGCTTTTTTCTT
>NW_012267315.1:7623302-7625438 GCF_000151885.1 Dipodomys ordii
AAAAAACCGGAAGTGGCGCTGTAGCTCAAGTGGTAGAGCGCTCGCCTTGAGCTGAAGAGCTGAAGGACAGCGCCCAGGCCCAGAGTTCAAGCCCCACGGCCGACCAAAAAAAAAAAAAAATGTACTCATTATCTTGCCCACGTAATTGTAACCCCTCTGTACAGTATTTTCACAATAAAAAAATAAAAATTAAAAAAAAATAAATTAAAAAAAATAAAAAATAAATAAATAGAAAAAGCCAGAAGTGGTGCTATGGCTCAAGTGGTAGAATGCTAGCCTTGAGCAAAAGAAGCTCAAGGAGAGTGCCCAGGCCCTGAATTCATGCTTCAGGACAGGGGGTGGAGGGGCAATGTATAGTGCTGGTGGGTGTTTTTTTTTTTAAATTGTTATTATAAAGGTGATTATAGAGGGATTACAGTTACACAAATCAGATAAAGTGTACATTTCTTTTTGGACAATGTCACCCCTTCTTTGCTCTCTCCGAGTCTCCACCACCCCTCCTCCCCCTCCCCCCCCATCCCAACCCACAATTTGTATAGTGAATTTTCAGTGTAGTATCTAGTGAGTTGTTTTTGGTGTTGGTCTTGTGGTTTGAAGGTCTAAGCACTATCCCTGAGGTTTTTTGTTCAATGCTAGTGCTCTATACTGGATCTATATCTCTACTTCTGGCTTTTGGGGGTTAATTGGAAATGAGTCTCATGGACAGTCCTGCCTATGATTTTGGTTCAATCCTTATCTCAGCTTCTTGAGTAGGTAAGATTATAAGCATGAGTCAATAGAACCAAGCCCTTGTAGACCTTTCTGCCCAGGTCACCTTCAAATAAAAATCCTCCAGATCTTAGCCTTCCAAATAGCTAGAATTACAGGTTTGAGCCAGTGGCATCCAATAAATATTTAAAATTATATTAAAGAGATTTCTTATAAATAAAGTATTTGTTTAAGAAACATGAGGGCGTACAAGTCAATCCCAGGTGATAAACAGTAACAGCATCTCCTATCTCCACTTTTTTTTCACTCTAAATATTTCTTTATTGAGATTAAGTGATTACATACATTTCATGGTACTGTGGTATAGTTAGCTAAAGTTACAAACACATTTTAACCTACATTGATAATCATCATTATCTTAATCTACAAAGCTTATGAACTCTATGAGCTTTTATAAAACTATTTCTTCCAAATCTGGTGATATGTTCATTTCTTTCCTTTTGCTTAGTGTCAGCTGTTTCCTTTTTCTCTTATTCCCTCCCTCCCATCACTGCCCTTGAATTGCTTAGTTCACTTTCATCAATGTCCAGTGCAGCTGATGAGTTCTTCTGCTGTATTTTTCACCAGTTTTCCTCTGATTCTGTGCCCTCCTCCTAACTTCCCCCAGATGTGCATGTGTATCCACCATATATGAGGTAAAGAACTTAGTCATCTAAAAATGATACGACAAATTAAGAAGAGGTCCTTTGTTTCCTTGTCTTTGGGTTTTCTTTTCAGTCTGTATGTTATTTTATGCATCTATGATGAGGTCCTTGGGCACTATAAAAACCTCTTTTGGTTTTACTGTGTATGGGTATCTTGAGTTTACTTTGTCATATCTCATTGTGTTTTGAGTCTAACATCCACATATCAGGGAGACCATGTGCCATTTGTCTCTCTGATCCTCGCTTATCTTGCTCAAAATCTAGTTCCATTCAGTTCCCTGAAATGCCATTATTTTATCCTTTCTAATAGCTGTGTAAAATTCCACTGTATATAGGTACCACAATTTTGGGGTTGTTTCCATATCTTGGCTATTGTGAACAGTGCAGCAATGAACAGGTGTCCTTGTATCCTGGATCCTGTTGCTCAGAGTAGATGCCTAGGAGTGATATGGCTGGGTAATAGTGTATGTCTATGTTGAGTTTTCTGAGGAACATCCAGACTGCTTTCCAGAGTGGTTGTATTAGTTTACATTCAACTGGTGTTTTGTTTTTTGTTTTTTTTTGCCAGTTGTGGGGCCTGAACTCAGTCTAGGCGCTGTCCCTGAGCTCTTCAGCTCAAGGCTACTGCTCTACACTTGAGCCACAGCACCACTTCCGGCTTTTTTCTTTTTGCTTATGTGGTGCTGAGGAATCGAACCCAGGGCCTCATGCATGCAAGGCAAGC